>NC_084637.1:11832977-11912977 GCF_033978795.1 Nerophis ophidion
ATCAGTGAAGCATGTTTAATGTAAACAATGCACTTTATAACAATTAGGGAGGTTTGTGTCATGTTTGTCATTCTGCAGAAACCATATTAAAACAAATATATATTTTTTCCCACATTTTTTTCCATTTTTCATGCATTTTAGAAAAAGCTCCAGAGAGCCACCAGGGCGGCGCTAAAGAGCAGCATACGGCTCTCCGACCCCCGCTCTAACCACAAGGCCACTGAGCAGGGAGACGTGCTCATAACGGATATAACAGAAGCAGATATGATTGTTTACATCCAGAGCAGCCATCTTTGAAACAAACTTGGATGTGGTGAGAATGTTCCGACTTACTGATTCGGGAAATCCGACTTCGAAGAGCGTTCCTGTTGAAACTTCGACTTAGAACTGGGAAACTCGCGACAAGTCTATTCACTTATTTTATTTATGTATTTATTTGACAGGGACAGTACGATTAAACATTGCTACCATACTTGCCAACCTTGAGACCTCTGATTTCGGGAGATGGGGGGGTGAGGGTAGGGGCGTGGTCGGGGGGATCGGCAAGGGGCGTGGTTGGGGGCGTGGTTAAGAGAGGAGGAGTGTATTCATAGATTCACCAAGTCAAGTATTTCATATATATACATAAAAAAAATAATAATTGAAATTCAGTGTTCATTTATTTCCACATTTTCCACACACATAACACTCATCTACTCATCGTCCATCGTTGTTTTTGTAACCATATGCATGGACAGTAGATGGCAGTATTGTCCTGTTTAAGAGTGTCACAACATTGCTGTTTGGCAGACGAACTGCTTTACGGTAGACGAAAACGGACTGTGTCACGCCTGTAAGTTATGTTTTGGTTTTGGTCATGCTATGTTTAGTTTTTGGACATTCAGTCATGTTTTGCACTTCCTGGTTTTGTTTGTTTCCAGGCCAACTCATTAGTTTTCACCTGTCACGTCCCTGTTCTCAGCCTCACACCTGTTTTCACTAATGATCATTGCTATTTAAGTCACTCTTTTTCTTGTCTTCGTCCTGGGATCTTCTCACATGCGCACGCACCCTACCCATGCTGCACCTCCTTCATGTACTTGTCCATAGTTCCATGCCGTGTAAGTTTTTGTATTTATGCCATTGTGCTAGTTTTGTTTATTATATTCATGCCAACGTGCTGTTTCTGTTCATAGTTCATTCATGCCAATCGAGCAAGTGTTTTTGTTTCACGTTTGTACTGTTTAGCCAAGTTTCTTCATCCATTGTGAGCGCTTTTTGTTGCTTATTTGTTTATTAAATAAACAACCATGTACTCACATCCACGCCGCACTCGTGCTGATTCTCATCTGCATCGAAGAAACAATCCACGTCCAAGCCCAGTTATGACAGACTGCTGTTGTTGTGTGTTGTTTTACCGCGCTGAGACAATAAACGGACTGTGTCACGCCTGTAAGTTATGTTTTGGTTTTGGTCATGCTATGTTTAGTTTTTGGACATTCAGTCACGTTTTGCACTTCCTGGTTTTGTTTGTTTCCATGCCAACTCATTAGTTTTCACCTGTCATGTCACGTCCCTGTTCTCAGCCTCACACCTGTTTTCACTAATGATCATAGCTATTTAAGTCACTCTTTTTCTTGTCTTCGTCCTGGGATCTTCTCACATGCGCACGCACCCTACCCATGCTGCACCTCCTTCATGTCCTTGTCCATAGTTCCATGCCGTGTAAGTTTTTGTATTTATGCCATTGTGCTAGATTTGTTTATTATATTCATGCCAACGTGCTGTTTCTGTTCATAGTTCATTCATGCCAATCGAGCAAGTGTTTTTGTTTCACGTTTGTACTGTTTAGCCAAGTTTCTTCCTCCATTGTGAGCGCTTTTTGTTGTTTATTTGTTTATTAAATAAACAACCATGTACTCACATCCACGCCGCACTCGTGCTGATTCCCATCTGCATCGAAGAAACAATCCACGTCCAAGCCCAGTTATGACGGACTGCTGTTGTTGTGTGTTGTTTTACCGCGCTGAGAGGACGTTAATGAAGCAACCTAACAATAAACCCACATAAGAAACCAAGAACTCGCCCTCGATCATTCTACAGTTATAACGTCATTGGGCAGACACGCTCTTTATACATGTCCCTCTGGTCCGCATGGAGCTGGAGGGGGCGTGGTCTCCAGCTCCGCCTGAATTTCGGGAGATTTTCTGGAGAGGCGCTGAATTTCGGGAGTCTCGCGGAAAATCCGGGAGGGTTGGCAAGTATGATTGCTACCCACAGGTAACCAATGTCAAAGTAGATTAAGACTTTTAACCCCAAGCTAGTTTGCAACCCTTGTCCCTGGTTGGGCTTTTAAAGAAAAGTTGAAAAAGTTATTTTTTTGCCTTCTCTTGCGGAATTGAAATATATGTTCTTACCTGTGTGACAGGTAGAGGGTGCTAGAACACCCTGGGGAGGTTATAAAGAGGAGAAGAAGCCCTGCGGCCTTCCCTTCGCCCCAAAGTCTGACTTTGAGTGTTTGGTGAGCAGACCTGCTAGCTACCGGGTAAGTGTTGACTTTGGTTTTGAGTTTTGTTTAATGTTTGCAACAGGGGTGTCAAACTCAAATACAGGGTGGGCCAAAATTTAAAACTGAACAAAGCCGCGGGCCAACGTTGAACAAATTAACCTTTTAATAGGGACCCAAACAAGTTTTGCATTGAATATTAAACAAGCAAGGCTTATATAACTTTATAGTCACATACAAAATTGAGTTTCAAATTATAATAATGAGTAAAAAATATCAATAGCATTTTAAATAGAAATTGGGGGAGCGGGGTTTGGGGGTGGGCGGGATGTATATTGTAGCGTCCCGGATGAGTTAGTGCTGCAAGGGGTTCTGGGTATTTCTTCTGTTGTGTTTATGTTGTGCTACAGTGCGGATGTTCTCCCGAAATGTGTTTGTCATTCTTGTTTGGTGTGGCTTCACAATGTGGCGCATATTTGTAAAAGTGTTAAAGTTGTTTATACGGCCACCCTCAGTGTGACCCTTGTGGCTGTTGATCAAGTATGACGTGCATTCACTTGAGTGTGTTAAAGCCGCATACTGTATATTATGTGACTGGCCCGGCACGTTGTTTGTATGGCGGAAAAGTGGACGTGACGACAGTTTGTAGAGGACGCGTAAGGCACACCCCCAATATTGTTGTCCAGGTGGAAATCGGGAGAAATTCGGAAGAATGGTTGCCCCGGGAGATATTCGGGAGGGGCGCTGAACTTTGGGAGTCTCCCGGGAAAATCGTGAGGGTTGGCAAGTATGATTATCAGCGGTGAATGCAGTGTTTCAGAGGCATTGCCTCTGTATAATGCCGGCGGTCCAGCTCTAATCTTAATTTGATATTGCCTCAAGGGCCAAATGAAATTACACGGCGGGCCAAATTTGGCCTACGGGCCAGAGTTTGACACCCATGGTTTGCAACAACTATATTGGAATATTAATGCACATAACCCTTTTTATATTGTGAAGTAAAAACCCAATAGAGTGGAGTTTTGTGCCTGCCTATTATTGTGGTAGGACAGGGCTCGGCAACCTGTGGCTCTCTGGAGCTTTTTCAAAAATGTATGAAAAATGGAAAAAGATGCCTATTTAAAGGCCTACTGAAATGAGATGTTCTTATTTAAACGGGGATAGCAGGTCCATTCTATGTGTCATACTTGATCATTTCGTGATATTGCCATATTTTTGCTGAAAGGATTTAGTAGAGAACATCCACGATAAAGTTTGCAACTTTTGGTCGCTATCAAAAAAGCCTTGCCTGTACCGGAAGTAGCAGACGATGTGCGCGTGACGTCACGGGTTGTGGATCTCCTCACATCCTCACATTGTTTACAATCATGGCCACCAGCTGCGAGAGCGATTCGGACCGAGAAAGCGACGATTTCTCCATTAATTTGAGCGAGGATGAAAGTTTTGTGGATGAGGATAGTGAGAGTGAAGGACTAGAGAGAGAGAGAGAGAAAAAAAAAAGGCGAGGGCAGTGGGAGCGATTCAGATGTTATTAGACACATTTACTAGGATAATTCTGGAAAATCCCTTATCTGATTATTGTGTTACTAGTGTTTTAGTGAGATTATATGGTACCTGAAAGTCAGAGGGGTGTGGCCAAGGGGGTTGGTGACTGCCAGTGTAGGAGGTAATAGTCAGCAGCTGCAGAAGGACGCAAGCTCCGCTCATGTCTACGGTAAGAGCGGACTTATTAGCACAATTTTCTCACCGAAACCTGCCGGTTGACATGTTCGCTTGACCGCTCTGTTCCATAGTAACGCTTCACTTTCGGGAATGTAAACAAGGAAACACCGGCTGTGTTTGTGTTGCTAAAGGCAGCTGCAATACACCGCTTCCCACCTACATCTTTCTTCTTTGACGTCTCCATTATTAATTGAACAAATTGCAAAAGATTCAGCAACACAGATGTCCAAAATTCTGTGTAATTATGCGATTAAAGCAGACTACTTATAGCTTGGATCGGGCTGGAAGAACATGTCTGCTACAACCCGTGACGTCACGCGCACGCGTCATCTTTTCGCGACGTTTTCAACAGGATACTTCGTAGGAAATTTAAACTTGTAATTTAGTTAACTAAACCGGCCGTATTGGCATGTGTTGCGATGTTAAGATTTCATCATTGATATATAAACTATCAGACTGCATGTCCTGTAGTAGTGGGTTTCAGTAGGCCTTTAATTTGGTTTCTGTAGGAGGACAAACATGACACAAACCTCCCTAATTGTTATAAATCACACTATTTACATTAAACATGCTTCACTGATTCGAGTATTTGGCGAGCGCCGTTTTGTCCTACTAATTTTGGCAGTCTGTGAACTCACCGTAGTTTGTTTACATTTATAACTTTCTCCGACTTTCTAAGACGTCTTTTATGCCACTTCTTTTTCTGTCTCATTGTGTCCACCAAACTTTTAAAGTTGTGTATTAATGCACAAAGGTGAGTTTTGTTGATGTTATTGACTTGTGTGGAGTGCTAATCAGACATATTTGGTCACTGCAAGCTAATCGATGCTAACATGCTATTTAGGCTAGCTGTATGTACATATTGCATCATTATGCCTCATTTGTAGCTATATTTGAGCTCATTTAGTTTCCTTTAAGTCCTCTTAATCCAATTCATATCTCATGACAAACTATCTGTATGTAATATGGGTTTTAATTTTTTGCGGCTCCAGACAGATTTGTTTATGTATTTTTGGACCAATATGGCTCTTTCAACATTTTAGGTTGCCGGGGGTAGCTTTTAGGATGACCTTTTGTTGGGTTACCCAGTCAGTTTCTCAAGTCTCCAGTTTTTTTAGCTGACAGGCCTGGTTTTAAAAGGTGTTGAACTTTATTATGATAATATGTATTAGTGTTGTCTGGATACTAATATTTTGGTACCGGTACCAAAATTATTTCAATAGTTTTTTGTACGGCATAGCTCGGTTGGTAGAGTGGCCGTGCCAGCAACTTGTGGGTTGCAGGTTCAATTCCCGCTTGTGCCATCCTAGTTACTGCCGTTGTGTCCTTGGGCTAGACACTTTACCCACCTGCTCCCAGTGCCACCCACACTGGTTTAAATGTAATTTAGATATTGGGTTTCACTATGTAAAGCGCTTTGAGTCATTTGAGAAAAGCGCTATATAAATATAATTCACTTCACTTTCACAATGAATTACCATGAATTGAATTACGTGGACCCCGACTTAAACAAGTCGGAAAAACTTATTTGGGTGTTACCATTTAGTGGTCAATTGTACGGAATATGTACTGAACTGTGCAATCTACTAATAATAGTTTCAATCAATCAGTCAAACAAAAAATTGCGTTATTGGCTTTATTTTAACAAAAAATCTTACGGTACATTAAACATATGTTTATGATTGCAAGTTTGTCCTAAAATAAAATAGTCAACATACTAGAAAACTTATCTTTTATTAGTAAGTAAACAAACAAAGGCTCCTAATTTTTCTGCTGACATATGCAGTAACATGTTGTGTCATTTTCCATTCTATTATTTTGTTAAAATTATTGAAGACAAGTTTTGGAAAATGAAATATTAATCTACTTGTTCATTTACTGTTAATATCTGCTTATTTCTCTTTTAACATGTTCTAAATACACTTCTGTTAAAATGTACTAGTTTGTTCTTCTGTTTGGATACTTTACATTAGTTTTGGATTGTACCACAAATTCGGGTATCAATCCGATACCAAGTCGTTACACAATCATACATTGGTCATATTCAAAGTCCTAAAGAGCGAAGCAGACCAAAAGACAAAGCTTGTGTTGTTGAAAAATAAACAAGAGTCAAACCTGCAAAGCAATGTCCTTCCTGAATGATCCATGCAACCCGCACGACGACGGCGGGAGTCCGTCACAGTAATAATCACTTATTCTTCTGTTGTTTGGATGCTTTACATTAGTTTTGGATGATACCACAAATTTGGGTATCAATCCGATACCAAGTCGTTACAGGATCATATATTGATTATACTCAAAGTCCTCATGTGTCCAGGGACATATTACCTGAATTTAAATGTTTTTAAAACAAAATATGTGGTGATGCCAAAAAATATTGACGTGATCATAGTAGTGTCGACTAGATATGTTCCTGTACTTGGTATCATTACAGTGGCGTTTGTTTACATTGTGACACCGGTGAGCTACGGTGTCTAGGTAATACTATACTAATACCGGTATACCCTAATGTGTATTTTCAGATTATGTTTTAGTGTTCATTATTGATGTATTTGTTGAATTGTGTTGCTTTTTACTAATGTCGTAATAGGGAGGAGTGCAAGTTATAGCGCATGATTTATCACTGTTTTTCCCCACCGTAAACTTGTGCCAATGTGAAGGTAAGTTTTATTAATTTATTCAGGCCACGTGCAATGGTGTGAGGGTTATAGGTGTACAGGCTTACCTTAAGTCAGATTGATTGGATATATGATTTATGCTTTGTTTAATTTGAATACATTATACCCTCACCTATTGTTTTGATTATTTGGTTTTACACTATTAGTTTGTGGGCTGTGGACTTGCAGTGGGTTGCATGCCCCTTGTTGGTCTTAAGCCTTCTGACTAGGCCAGGGGTCAGCAACACCCGCTCGGCTATCTCTTTAGTGGCTTTAAAAAAGGGGAAATAATTTTTTTGTTATAGTATGTTTTTTTGTTTGAGGGCAAACATGACACAAACCTTTCCGATTGTTAGAAACCCCATATGTTTGTGTGTATGCTTCACTGATGAGACCATTTGGTTAACATTGTTTTGGCCTACGAATTTCGGCGGTTCTTGAACTTACCATAGTGTGGACTGTGACGCAACGGTTTGTTTACATTTAACATCTTCCACTCCTTTGTCTCATTTGTCCACCAAACGTTTTATGCTGTGTGTGAATGCACAAAGGTGCGCTTTGTTGATGTTATTGACTTGTTGGGGTGGTTTAGCTCGGTTGGTAGAGTGGCCGTGCCAGCAACTTGAGGGTTGCAGGTTTGATTCCCGCTTCTGCCAACCTAGTCACGGCCGTTGTGTCCTTGGGCAAGACACTTTACCCACCTGCTTCCAGTGCCACCCACACTGGTTTGAATGTAACTTAGGATATTGGGTTTCACTATGTAAAGCGCTTTGAGTCACTAGAGAAAAAGCGCTATATAAATATAATTCACTTCACTAATCAGGCAAATCTGGTCAGTGCATGTCTGCAAGCTAATCAATGCTAACATGCTATTTGGGCTCGCTGTATGTACATATTGCATCATCATGCCTCGTTTGTAGGTATATTTGATCATTTATTTTTCTTTATTTATGTCCTCTGTGTATTTGATTTATATTTGCTTGTCTCATGACACATTATCTTTATGTAATATTGGCTGCATTTCTGATAGTTGTTTGTGTGCCATGTTGTTCCAGACCACAGCAAACATTACCTAACTTGCACAGACTGTGATAAATCTATTCACAGCCTGCCGTTTCCTTTTTAACTTGGACACACACGCATACTTTCGGCCATTAAAAGCCAGTTATTTCCAGGAGTTATCTCATCTTCTGAGTAGCCTCTGATCGTACAGGGAACGAACCGCCACAATCAGACAGTCCGATACCACATAATCCCCACAGGACTTCCCGAGGGACACGGTCGAAAGCCCAACCAGCATATGGACTGGTTGGGCAAACTCCCATGCACCCTCAAGGACCCTGCCGAGAGTATAGATAGAGCTGGTCCACAGTTCCACGACCAGAACGAAAAGCACACTGTTCCTCCTGAATCCGAGGTTCGACTACCCGGCATAGCCTCCTCTCCAGTACACCTGAATAGACCTTACCTGGAAGGTTGAGGCGTGTGATCCCGCGTTAGTTGGAACACACCCTCCGGTTCCCCTTCTTAAAGAGAGGAATCACCACCCAGGTCTGCCAATCCAGAGGCATCGCCCCCGATGTCCATGCAATGCTGCAGAGTCTTGTCAACCGAGACAGCCCCAGATTTAAGTGTTAAATAAGTAATGCATGTATGCCCTGGCACACCATTATCCTCATTTCATGACCGAAGCAAAAGACTTTTTACACTTTTATACTGAAATAATTACACCTACAACTTATTAAATACAAATATTGAAAAAACTACCGGCGGCGGTAAAGTTTCGATCCGTGAAGGAAAGAAGACAGTGAATGAATGTTTATAACTGAATACATTTATATATGCATAAAAATTTGTTTTCTTTTGTATTTCTTTTCTAATTAATTAACATTTATGACAAACTTTTTCCTAAACACCATATAGAATGTGAGATAGAACAGGATATACATACGTTTATCATTCCTTTTTAAAACTTCTACGAAAAAGTGGGACCCCAAGCATTTACTCCAGGACCCCATTTTTATGACTTGATGGGGCCATTTTGATCATCATCATACTAAGAAATGCAGTTTTATTTGCCAAACACAAAATATGCAAAATCTTCCAGAAAAACTATTTTTTTTAAGTTGAATATTTTATGTGAAGTAATCAGAGCCTTGGATAGGTCAATTATTTCCATTTTTATTTTTATTTTGATTCAATGAAGGTGATTAAGATCAGTTTGGGGGAGCGGCTCCACACTGTGTATGGAGACACATAATTAGCTGTTAACTTGTCAGCCAGAGAAGATCAGCATTTGTGTTCTGCATTAAAATTTCACCAAAATCGTCCGATACCAACGAGCGGCCGATTGATCGGAACAGAACAGCCCACCCCTGGTAAATTTTAAATCTTAAAGGCTTAAATCTCTAGAGTCTACATCAACTTCATATCTATCCATCAATTCTAAGTTGCAGGGTTTTTTTTTTTCAAAATGTTTTTTTGTTTGTTTTCTGACCTTTTTGTCAAAGAAAAAAGTTTTTTTTTATGGCAAACACATAATATGCAAAATCCTCCACAAAAACTATTTTTCAAAGTGGAATATTTGATGTGAAGTAATCAAAGCTTTGGATAGGTCAATTAATAAAAATGTTTTAATTTTGATTCAATGAAGGCTGCGATGAGGTGGTGACTTGTCCGGGGTGTACGGCGCCTTCCGCCCGATTGTAGCTGAAATAGGCACCAGCGCCTCCTGCGACCCCAAAGGGAATAAGCGGTAGGAAATGGATGGATGGATGATTCAATGAAGGTGATTAAGATAAGTTTGGAGGAGCGGCTCCACACTGTGTATGGAGACACATATTTAGCTGTTAACTTGTCAGCCAGAGAAGATCAGCATTTGTGTTCTGCATTAAAATTTCACCAAAATCGTCCGATACAGACGAGCGGCCGATCGATCGGAACAGAACAGCCCACTCCTGGTAAATCTTAAAGGCTTAAATCTCTAGAGTCTACATTAACTTCATATCTATCCATCAATTCTAAGTTGCTGTTTTTTTTTTATGTCTTTGGTTTGTTTTCTGCGCTTTTTGTTAAAGAAAAATGTTTTTTTATGGCAAACACAAAATATGCAAAATCTTCCTCAAAAACAATTTTTCAGAGTGGAATATTTGATGTGACGTAATCAGAGCCTTGGATAGGTCCATTATTTAATTTTTTAAAATTTCGATTCAATGAAGGCTGCGATGAGGTGGCGACTTGTCCAAGTTGTACGGTGCCTTCCGCCCGATTGTAGCTGAGATAGGCACCAGCGCCCCCTGCGACCCCAAAAGGAATAAGCGGTAGTAAATGGATGGATGGATGATTCAATGAAGGTGATTAAGATCAGTTTGGGGGAGCGGCTCCACACTGTGTATGGAGACACAATTAGCTGTTAACTTGTCAGCCAGAGAAGATCAGCGTTTGTGTTTGGCATTAAAATTTCACCAAAATCGTCCGATACCGACGAGCGGCCGATCGATCGGAACAGAACAGCCCACTCCAGGTAAATCTCAAAGGCTTAAATGTCTAGAGTCTACATCAACTTCATATCTATCCATCAATTCTAAGTTGCTGGGTTTTTTTTTATGTCTTTGGTTTGTTTTCTGCGTTTTTTGTCAAAGAAAAATGTTTTTTTAATGGCAAACACAAAATATGCAAAATCTTCCACAAAAACTATTTTTCAAAGTGATGTGAAGTAATCAGAGCCTTGGATAGGTCAATTCTTATTATTATTATTTATATATATTTTTTTGATTCAATGAAAGTTATTGAGATCAGTTTAGGGGAGCGGCTCCACACTGTGTATGGAGACATATACCGTATTTTTCGGAGTATAAGTCGCACTGGGCAAAAATGCACAATGAAGAAGGAAAAAAAAACATGTATACGTCGCACTGGAGTATAAGTCGCATTTTTGGGGGAAATTTATTTGATAAAATCCAACACCAAGAATAGACATTTGAAAGACAATTTAAAATAAATAAAGAATAGTGAACAACAGGCTGAATAAGTGTACGTTATATGACGCATAAATAACCAACTGAGAAGGTGCCTGGTATGTTAACGTAACATATTATGGTAAGAGTCATTCAAATAACTATAACATATAGAACATGCTATATGTTTACCAAACAATCTGTCACTCCTAATCGATAAATCCCATGAAATCTTCTTCCTCGATGTTGCTTCTAAACAACTCTGCCAACTCCAAAGGTATGCGTCGCTTCCTCTTGTCGTTTTCTGCTGCATATTTCACTACGTCCAGCTTCTAATCTGCAGTACATGATTTCCTTTTCGGTGCCATTTTTGTTCAGCCCTTCTCAGTTTTTTTAAATTACCGCCAACGACGAAATGATCCATTTTAATAGCTACGGCAGTAGCATGTAGCATATAGCAGTTAGCATTCCATTACCCACAATACACTTCTGCCATGACCCTCCCCCGCCGAATTCTTATTGGTTGACATGGGTGTGACGATTGCTGACATTTTCTTCGTCTCTTCTGCGAATGAGATAAATAAGTATGGCCGTATTGGCATGTGTAAGTATAAGTCGCACCCCCGGCCAAACTATGAAAAAACCTGCGACTTATAGTCCGAACAATACAGTAATTATCTGTTAACTTGTTAGCCAGAAAAGATCAGCGTTTGTGTTCGGCTTTAAAGGCCTACTGAAACCCACTACTACCAACCACGCAGTCTGATAGTTTATATATCAATGATGAAATATTAACATTGCAACACATGCCAATACAGCCGGTTTAGTTTACTAAATTACAATTTTAAATTTCCCGCGGATTGTCTTGTTGAAAACGTCGCGGAATGATGACGCGTGTTTGTGACGTCTCGGGTTGTAGCGGACATGTTAACCCAGCACCACTTATGGCTAAAAGTTGTCTCTTTTCATCGCATAATTACACAGTAATTAGGACATCTGTGTTGCTGAATCTTTTGCAATTTGTTCAATTAATAATGGAGACCATAAAGAACAATGCTGTGTGTGGAAAGCAGCTGCCTTTAGCACCGAAACACAGCCGGTGTTTCTTTGTTGTGAAGCTTTAACACGGAGCAGTCAAGCGAACATGTTTCTCTACGTCAACCAGCAAGTTTTTGGATGGGAAAATTGTAATATTAAGTCGGCTCTTACCGGGGACTTCAGTGGATTATGCGACCTCATCCTAAAGCTCAAAAAGGCAGCGGTGATCTTGGTTCCTCCATTGGCTTCTCTGAGAGACACTGGGGTTAACCGCAACCCCCCGACTTTCAGGTGTGACTTTACAATCTCATTAAAACAATAAGCAGATAAGGGATCTTCCAGAATTATCCTAGTAAATGTGTCTAATTACATCTTAAACGGTCCCACTGCCGCCGCCTGGAGCCGTCGTCCTTTTTTTGTTGTGCTTCACTCTAACTTTCCTCATCCACGAATATTTCATCCTTGCTCAAATTAATGGGGAAATTGTCGCTTTCTCGGTCCGAATCGCTCTCGCTGCTGGAGACTATGATTGTAAACAATGTGAGGATGTGAGGAGCTCCACAACCCGCGACGTCACTCGCACATAGTCGGCTACTTCCGGTACAGGCAAGGCTTTTTTATTAGCGACCAAAAGTTAAGAACTTTATCGTTGATGTTCTCTACTATAGTGTTTTTCAACCTTTTTTGAGCCAAGGCACATTTTTTGCGTTAAAAAAATCCGGAGGCACACCACCAGCCGAAATCATTTAATAACAAATCTCAGTTGACAGTATAACGTCATTGTCGCAATTGTTGGATACGACTTTAAACCATGACCAAGCAATATAGGTCTTGTCTCAAAGTAGGTGTACTGTTACCACCTGTCTCATCACGCCCTGACTTATTTTGAGTTTTCCTGTGTGTAGTGTTTTAGTTCTTGTCTTGGCTCTTATTTTGCTGGCTTTTTCTCTTTTTTGGGTATTTTCCTGGAGCAGTTTCATGTCTTCCTTTGAGTGATATTTCCCGCATCTACTTATCTTTAGCAATCAATAATATTTCAGTCGTATTTATCCTTCTTTGTGGGGACATTGTCGATTGTCATGTCATGTTCGGATGTACATTGTGGACGCTGCCTTTGCTCCACAGTAAGTCTTTGCTGTCGTCCAGCATTTCATTTTTGTTTACATCGTAGCCAGTCCAGTTTTAGTTTCGTTCTGCATAGCCTTCCCTAAGCTTCAATGCTTTTTCTTAAGGGGCTCTTATTTTGTTTATTTTTGGTTTAAGCATTAAACACCTTTTTACCTGCACACTGCCTCCCGCTGTTCCCGACATCTACAAAGCAATTAGCTACCGGCTGCCACCTACTGATATGGAAGAGTATTACACGGTCTTAAGCTTCAATGTTTTTTCTTAAGGGGCTCTTATTTTGTTTATTTTTGGTTTAAGCATTAAACACCTTTTTTACCTGCACACTGCCTCCCGCTGTTCCCGACATCTACAAAGCATTTATCTACCGGCTGCCACCTACTGATATGGAAGAGTATTACACGGTCTTAAGCTTCAATGCTTTTTCTTAAGGGGCTCTTATTTTGTTTATTTTTGGTTTAAGCATTAAACACCTTTTTACCTGCACACTGCCTCCCGCTGTTCCCGACATCTACAAAGCATTTAGCTACCGGCTGCCACCTACTGATATGGAAGAGTATTACACGGTCTTAAGCTTCAATGTTTTTTCTTAAGGGGCTCTTATTTTGTTCATTTTTGGTTTAAGCATTAAACACCTTTTCACCTGCACACTGCCTCCCGCTGTTCCCGATATCTACAAAGCATTTAGCTACCGGCTGCCACCTACTGATATGGAAGAGTATTACACGGTCTTAAGCTTCAATGTTTTTTCTTAAGGGGCTCTTATTTTGTTTATTTTTGGTTTAAGCATTAAACACCTTTTTACCTGCATGCTGCCTCCCGCTGTTCCCGACATCTACAAAGCATTTAGCTACCAGCTGCCACCTACTGATACGGAAGAGTATTACACGGTCTTAAGCTACAATGCTTTTTCTTAAGGGGCTCTTATTTTGTTTATTTTTGGTTTAAGCATAAAACACCTTTTTACCTGCATGCTGCCTCCCGCTGTTCCCGACATCTACAAAGCATTTAGCTACCAGCTGCCACCTACTGATATGGAAGAGTATTACACGGTCTTAAGCTACAATGCTTTTTCTTAAGGGGCTCTTATTTTGTTTATTTTTGGTTTAAGCATAAAACACCTTTTTACCTGCACACTGCCTCCCGCTGTTCCCGACATCTACAAAGCATTTAGCTACCGGCTGCCACCTACTGATATGGAAGAGTATTACACGGTCTTAAGCTTCAATGTTTTTTCTTAAGGGGCTCTTATTTTGTTTATTTTTGGTTTAAGCATTAAACACCTTTTTACCTGCACACTGCCTCCCGCTGTTCCCGACATCTACAAAGCAATTAGCTACCGGCTGCCACCTACTGATATGGAAGAGTATTACACGGTCTTAAGCTTCAATATTTTTTCTTAAGGGGCTCTTATTTTGTTTATTTTTGGTTTAAGCATTAAACACCTTTTTACCTGCACACTGCCTCCCGCTGTTCCCGACATCTACAAAGCATTTAGCTACCAGCTGCCACCTACTGATATGGAAGAGTATTACACGGTCTTAAGCTTCAATGCTTTTTCTTAAGGGGCTCTTATTTTGTTTATTTTTGGTTTAAGCATTAAACACCTTTTTACCTGCACACTGCCTCCCGCTGTTCCCGACATCTACAAAGCATTTATCTACCGGCTACCACCTACTGATATGGAAGAGTATTACACGGTCTTAAGCTTCAATGCTTTTTATAAGGGGCTCTTATTTTGTTTATTTTTGGTTTAAGCATTAAACACCTTTTTACCTGCACACTGCCTCCCGCTGTTCCCGACATCTACTAAGCATTTAGCTACCGGCTGCCACCTACTGATATGGAAGAGTATTACACGGTCTTAAGCTTCAATGCTTTTTATAAGGGGCTCTTATTTTGTTTATTTTTGGTTTAAGCATTAAACACCTTTTTACCTGCATGCTGCCTCCCGCTGTTCCCGACATCTACAAAGCATTTAGCTACCAGCTGCCACCTACTGATATGGAAGAGTATTACACGGTCTTAAGCTACAATGCTTTTTCTTAAGGGGCTCTTATTTTGTTTATTTTTGGTTTAAGCATTAAACACCTTTTTACCTGCACGCTGCCTCCCGCTGTTCCCGACATCTGCAAAGCATTTAGCTACCGGCTGCCAACTACTGATATGGAAGAGTATTACACGGTCTTAAGCTTCAATGCTTTTTCTTAAGGGGCTCTTATTTTGTTTATTTTTGGTTTAAGCATTAAACACCTTTTTACCTGCACACTGCCTCCCGCTGTTCCCGACATCTACAAAGCATTTAGCTACCGGCTGCCACCTACTGATATGGAAGAGTATTACACGGTCTTAAGCTTCAATGTTTTTTCTTAAGGGGCTCTTAATTGGTTTATTTTTGGTTTAAGCATTAAACACCTTTTTACCTGCACGCTGCCTCCCGCTGTTCCCGACATCTACAAAGCATTTAGCTACCAGCTGCCACCTACTGATATGGAAGAGTATTACACGGTCTTAAGCTACAATGCTTTTTCTTAAGGGGCTCTTATTTTGTTTATTTTTGGTATAAGCATTAAACACCTTTTTACCTGCACGCTGCCTCCCGCTGTTCCCGACATCTGCAAAGCATTTAGCTACCGGCTGCCAACTACTGATATGGAAGAGTATTACACGGTCTTAAGCTTCAATGCTTTTTCTTAAGGGGCTCTTATTTTGTTTATTTTTGGTTTAAGCATTAAACACCTTTTTACCTGCACGCTGCCTCCCGCTGTTCCCGACATCTACAAAGCATTTAGCTACCAGCTGCCACCTACTGATATGGAAGAGTATTACACGGTCTTAAGCTACAATGCTTTTTCTTAAGGGGCTCTTATTTTGTTTATTTTTGGTTTAAGCATAAAACACCTTTTTACCTGCACACTGCCTCCCGCTGTTCCCGACATCTACAAAGCATTTAGCTACCGGCTGCCACCTACTGATATGGAAGAGTATTACACGGTCTTAAGCTTCAATGTTTTTTCTTAAGGGGCTCTTATTTTGTTTATTTTTGGTTTAAGCATTAAACACCTTTTTACCTGCACACTGCCTCCCGCTGTTCCCGACATCTACAAAGCAATTAGCTACCGGCTGCCACCTACTGATATGGAAGAGTATTACACGGTCTTAAGCTTCAATGTTTTTTCTTAAGGGGCTCTTATTTTGTTTATTTTTGGTTTAAGCATTAAACACCTTTTTACCTGCACACTGCCTCCCGCTGTTCCCGACATCTACAAAGCATTTAGCTACCGGCTGCCACCTACTGATATGGAAGAGTATTACACGGTCTTAAGCTTCAATGCTTTTTCTTAAGGGGCTCTTATTTTGTTTATTTTTGGTTTAAGCATTAAACACCTTTTTACCTGCACACTGCCTCCCGCTGTTCCCGATATCTACAAAGCATTTAGCTACCGGCTGCCACCTACTGATATGGAAGAGTATTACACGGTCTTAAGCTTCAATGCTTTTTCTTAAGGGGCTCTTATTTTGTTTATTTTTGGTTTAAGCATTAAACACCTTTTTACCTGCACCCTGCCTCCCGCTGTTCCCGACATCTACAAAGCAATTAGCTACCGGCTGCCACCTACTGATATGGAAGAGTATTACACGGTCTTAAGCTTCAATGTTTTTTCTTAAGGGGCTCTTATTTTGTTTATTTTTGGTTTAAGCATTAAACACCTTTTTACCTGCATGCTGCCTCCCGCTGTTCCCGACATCTACAAAGCATTTAGCTACCAGCTGCCACCTACTGATATGGAAGAGTATTACACGGTCTTAAGCTACAATGCTTTTTCTTAAGGGGCTCTTATTTTGTTTATTTTTGGTTTAAGCATTAAACACCTTTTTACCTGCACGCTGCCTCCCGCTGTTCCCGACATCTACAAAGCATTTAGCTACCAGCTGCCACCTACTGATATGGAAGAGTATTACACGGTCTTAAGCTACAATGCTTTTTCTTAAGGGGCTCTTATTTTGTTTATTTTTGGTATAAGCATTAAACACCTTTTTACCTGCACGCTGCCTCCCGCTGTTCCCGACATCTGCAAAGCATTTAGCTACCGGCTGCCAACTACTGATATGGAAGAGTATTACACGGTCTTAAGCTTCAATGCTTTTTCTTAAGGGGCTCTTATTTTGTTTATTTTTGGTTTAAGCATTAAACACCTTTTTACCTGCACGCTGCCTCCCGCTGTTCCCGACATCTACAAAGCATTTAGCTACCAGCTGCCACCTACTGATATGGAAGAGTATTACACGGTCTTAAGCTACAATGCTTTTTCTTAAGGGGCTCTTATTTTGTTTATTTTTGGTTTAAGCATAAAACACCTTTTTACCTGCACACTGCCTCCCGCTGTTCCCGACATCTACAAAGCATTTAGCTACCGGCTGCCACCTACTGATATGGAAGAGTATTACACGGTCTTAAGCTTCAATGTTTTTTCTTAAGGGGCTCTTATTTTGTTTATTTTTGGTTTAAGCATTAAACACCTTTTTACCTGCACACTGCCTCCCGCTGTTCCCGACATCTACAAAGCAATTAGCTACCGGCTGCCACCTACTGATATGGAAGAGTATTACACGGTCTTAAGCTTCAATGTTTTTTCTTAAGGGGCTCTTATTTTGTTTATTTTTGGTTTAAGCATTAAACACCTTTTTACCTGCACACTGCCTCCCGCTGTTCCCGACATCTACAAAGCATTTAGCTACCGGCTGCCACCTACTGATATGGAAGAGTATTACACGGTCTTAAGCTTCAATGCTTTTTCTTAAGGGGCTCTTATTTTGTTTATTTTTGGTTTAAGCATTAAACACCTTTTTACCTGCACACTGCCTCCCGCTGTTCCCGATATCTACAAAGCATTTAGCTACCGGCTGCCACCTACTGATATGGAAGAGTATTACACGGTCTTAAGCTTCAATGCTTTTTCTTAAGGGGCTCTTATTTTGTTTATTTTTGGTTTAAGCATTAAACACCTTTTTACCTGCACCCTGCCTCCCGCTGTTCCCGACATCTACAAAGCAATTAGCTACCGGCTGCCACCTACTGATATGGAAGAGTATTACACGGTCTTAAGCTTCAATGTTTTTTCTTAAGGGGCTCTTATTTTGTTTATTTTTGGTTTAAGCATTAAACACCTTTTTACCTGCATGCTGCCTCCCGCTGTTCCCGACATCTACAAAGCATTTAGCTACCAGCTGCCACCTACTGATATGGAAGAGTATTACACGGTCTTAAGCTACAATGCTTTTTCTTAAGGGGCTCTTATTTTGTTTATTTTTGGTTTAAGCATTAAACACCTTTTTACCTGCACACTGCCTCCCGCTGTTCCCGACATCTACAAAGCATTTAGCTACCGGCTGCCACCTACTGATATGGAAGAGTATTACACAGTCTTAAGCTTCAATGTTTTTTCTTAAGGGGCTCTTATTTTGTTTATTTTTGGTTTAAGCATTAAACACCTTTTTACCTGCATGCTGCCTCCCGCTGTTCCCGACATCTACAAAGCATTTAGCTACCAGCTGCCACCTACTGATATGGAAGAGTATTACACGGTCTTAAGCTACAATGCTTTTTCTTAAGGGGCTCTTATTTTGTTTATTTTTGGTTTAAGCATTAAACACCTTTTTACCTGCACGCTGCCTCCCGCTGTTCCCGACATCTACAAAGCATTTAGCTACCGGCTGCCAACTACTGATATGGAAGAGTATTACACGGTCTTAAGCTTCAATGCTTTTTCTTAAGGGGCTCTTATTTTGTTTATTTTTGGTTTAAGCATTAAACACCTTTTTACCTGCACACTGCCTCCCGCTGTTCCCGACATCTACAAAGCATTTAGCTACCGGCTGCCACTTACTGATATGGAAGAGTATTACACGGTCTTAAGCTTCAATGTTTTTTCTTAAGGGGCTCTTATTTTGTTTATTTTTGGTTTAAGCATTAAACACCTTTTTACCTGCATGCTGCCTCCCGCTGTTCCCGACATCTACAAAGCAATTAGCTACCGGCTGCCACCTACTGATATGGAAGAGTACTACACGGTCACTGCCGAGCTCTCGACAGCACCGACACTCAACAACAACACATCATTTGCTGACTATAATTACTGGTTTGCAAAAAATATTTTTAACCCAAATAGGTGAAATTACATAATCTCCCACGGCACACCAGATTGTATCGCAGTGTGCCGCGGCACAGTGGTTGAAAAACACTGCTCTATGGCAAAAATATGGCAATATTGCGAAATGATCAAGTATGACAAATAGAATGGACCTGCTATCCCCGTTTAAATAAGGAAATCTCATTTCAATAGGCCCTTAAAATTTCACGAAAATCGTCCGATACCGTCGAGCGTCCGATCGATCGGAACAGAACAGCCCACCCCTGGTACAAGTTGAAGAAACCCACGGTTCCCAATTATCGATGTTGGTTCAGACCGCAGACTCGCTTGGCGTCTGCGTGCTCCGCCTCAGCCTGTCTCGAAGTTTGAGGAGCAGCTTGCACGCCGGTTCCGTGTACTGCTTGTTGGCGAGGCCCAGCACCAGCGGCACCACCGCCATGCTCCCGATGCCGGTGCAGGAGAGCACGATGTGGGCGGTGGAACTCCACCTGGTGTCGCTCATCAGCAAGGCCATGCACACGTGCATGTAGATGAGGTACGGCACCCAGCACGCCAGGAAGGTCAGCGACACGGCCGCCACGCAGCGAGCGTAGCGCAGGTTGAGCCTGTGCTCCCGGTCCGAGGCCTGACCGCGCTCCACGGAGCGATGGAGGCGGCAGATGTCCCTCAGCTGACCCCGGGTGATCCACAGCGCGCGGCCCGTCATGGCAGCGATGCTGAGAATGGCGGGCAAGACCAGGCCGTACACTTCCAGGTAGAGGAAGGCGTTGGGGAACACGCGTCTGTACGAGCAGCACACGGTCACGTTGGTGGAGCAGCTCGACCCAAGAGTCCACTTTGGGCCTCGGGCGCAGCAGCCGTCCCAGTCCGGACCGCCCCAGTTGTTCCAACCAAAAGCCGGCAGGGACGCGTACAGAAGCGGCGGCGCCCACACCAGCGACAACGCCAGGGGGAAACTGCGGTGCATCCACAAGTTGCTGTAGTGCAGCGGCTCCACGATGCAGATGTACCGCTCGTAGTGGACCATGACCAAGTTGAGAAGGAACGCCAGGAAGAGGAAGTTCGGGAAAATGTGCGCCGCCAGGCAGGAGCCGAAGCTCAACTCCCGGTTGAGCGACATCAGGGGTATGAAAGGCAGCGCCACGCCCGTGCACATGTCCGCCACCAGCAGGCTCAGGAAGAAGTAGTTGGGCGTGTTGTGGAGCTGGCGGTTGCACAAGATGCCCGAGATGATGAGGAGGTTGGCCAGAATGATGGAGGTCGACAGCGGGACGGTGATGGCGTAGATCAGGTGCTCCTCGTCTTTGTTCATCGTCGGGGGCGGTGTGCAAAGCGGACCAGCTTCACCTACCGGCAACGTGTGGTAACCCTGCGGGACACCACATTGTTTACATTAGCCACGTGCGCATCGACACTAAAATATCGATACCGCCGATATCAGACCTTTGTGCTCCAATATTGAGTTTTAAATCAAAATATCGATAATGCCGATACTTAAATTCAGGGGTGTCCAAACTTTTTCCACCAAGGGCCGTGCGCATTGATACTTTTTTTTGTATTTACAAACCCTGTTTCCATATGAGTTGTCCACAACTGCGTGAGCAAATAGTCAAACAGTTTAAGAACAACGTTTCTCAAAGTGCAATTGCAAAAAATTTAGGGATTTCAACACTCAAGGTCCATAATATCATCAAAAGGTTCAGAACATTTCTCAAAGTGCAATTGCAAAAAATTTAGGGATTTCAACATTCAAGGTCCATAATATCATCAAAAGGTTCAGAGAATCTGGAGAAATAACTCCACGTAAGCGGCATGGCGGGAAACCAACATTGAATGACCGTGACCTTCGATCCCCCAGGCGGCACTGTATCAAAACCCGACATCATTCTCTAAAGGATATCACCACATGGGCTCAGTAACACTTCAGAAAACCACTTTCACTAAATACAGTTGGTCGCTACATCTGTAAGTGCAACTTAAAGCTCTACTATGCAAAGCAAAAAAGCCATTTATCAACAACATCCAGAAACGCCGCTGGCTTCTCTGGGCCCGAGATCATCTAAGACGGACTGATGCGAAGTGGAAAAGTTTTGTGTGGTCTGACGAGTCCACATTTCAAATTATTTTTGGAAATATTCGACATCGTGTCATCCGGACTAAAGGGGAAGCGAACCATCCAGACTGTAATCGATGCAAAGTTGAAAAGCCAGCATCTGTGATGGTATGGAGGTGTATTAGTGCCCAAGGCATGGGTAACTTACACATCTGTGAAGGCACCATTAATGCTGAAAGGTCCATACAGGTTTTGGAACAACATTTGTTGTCATCCAAGCAACGTTATCATGGACGCCCCTGCTTATTTCAGCAAGACAAGTGTTACAACAGCGTGGCTTTGTAAAAAAAGAGTGCAGGTACTTTCCTGGCCTGCCTGCAGTCCAGACCTGTCTCCCATCGAAAATGTGTGGCGCATTATGAAGCGTAAAATACGACGGCGGAGACACCGGACTGTTGAACAACTGAAGCTCTACATAAAACAAGAATGGGAAAGAATTCCACTTTCAAAGCTTCAACAATTAGTTTCCTCAGTTCCCAAAAGTTTATTGAGTGTTGTTAAAAGAAAACGTGATGTAACACGGTGGTGAACATGCCCTTTCCCAACTACTTTGGCACGTGTTGTAGCCATGAAATTCTAAATTATTATTTGCAAAAAATAAACAAAGTATGAGTTTGAACATCAAATATATTGTCTTTGTAGTGCATTCAACTGAATATGGGTTGAAAAGGATTTGCAAATCTTTGTATTCCGTTTATATTTACATCCAACACAATTTCCCAACTCATATGGAAACAGGGTTTGTGACGCTAATAACTAATAATACTATGCTTTGCGCCCTGCGATGAAGTGGCGACTTGTCCAGGGTGTACCCCGCCTTCTGCTTGATTTTAGCTAAGATAGGCACCAGCGTCCCCTGCTACCACAAAAGGGAATAAGCGGTAGAAAATGGATGGATGGATGGACTGATGGACTGTGCTTTTCCACCTATAACACAAGGCTGACACAAAATGTTATTGTGGCTGTCATAACTTGGATTTTAGAGCGGTTTGTTTTCTCATGGTGCAAAGCGACTGGACTGGACAAGGCGTGAAAGTAAAGACATGATTTAATTAATCTATCAAAAGAACAGACCAAAGGCGCGCACCAGGCGCAGGCAAAAACAACTTAGGACATGAAACATGAACTAAAAAAAACTCACTAAACTGTGGACATAAAAACGAGCATGGATAATGTCAGGGGTGTCAAGAGTGAATCAAGGGTGATGTCGCCAGGTCGAATACCTGGCAACTACAGGCTAAGATAATATTGACATGATTAACAACAGGTGCGGGATTTCAAACAAATGAGGCAGGTGAAACTAATGGTTGTCATGGAAACTAAAACAGACCAGAGTGGGCATAAATAGAACCTAATGGAGTCAAAAACAAACAGAATTTAACTAAACAGAATATAATCACAAGACCTGACAGTGGCGTCTTTTTTTGTCACAAAAATATTAAAGTGTCAAAAGTGTCCTTTTATTTTGAAAAAAAAATGTTTTTTTTCTTTGTCATGAAAAAGGGACGTTTTTGTCATGAAATAGGGAGGTTTTTGTGGTTAGTGCACTAATTGTAAGTATATATTGTGTTTTTTATGTTGATTTAATAAAAAATAAAATATATATATATATATATATTTTTTTAAATAAAAATGAATAAAAAATTATTTTGCGGCCCGGTGGTTGGGGACCACTGATATATAGTATAGACCAGTGGTCCCCAACCACCGGGCCGCAGAATAATTTTTTATAAAGATTTTTTTTTATTTTTTTTAAATTAAATTAACATAAAAAAAACAAGATGCACTTACAATTAGTGCACCAACCCAAAAAACCTCCCCTTTTCATGAAAAAATACAATTAAAAAAAAAAAGAAAAATCCATGTTTACCTCTTGTAAAATGACTTGACTGACATACAAGAAAAGACCAACCTTGTGTGTTTATTGGAGGACATTTAGATGTCAACAGGCTGTCCAGCTTTGCGCAAGTAAACATACTGCATCTAAATGCTTACATCAGCGGTTTTAGATGCAAGCCCATACTTGTTTATTTTTGCTGATATTATTGTTGTAGTAGTAGTAGTAGTAGTAGTAGTAGTAGTAGTTGTTGTAAGTCCTCATGTCCATCATAGTGGACATGTGTTAGAGATCCAACTTAAAATATTATATATAGAAACCCAATTGTCACGAACACGCATCACTGCGGTAATTGTGACCTCAGGTTGCAGGAAACAGGTGGCAACGTGCAGGTCAGAGTCTTTTAATTATTACCAACAGCACAGGGGCGTGCAATCGGGAAGTGAACAAAAGCATAAGCAGGCTTGACATAAGCAAAACAAGCAAATGCAAAGCAGTACAACAAATACACTATAATGTCAAAAGTATTTGGCCACCCATCCAAATGTTGAGAATCAGGTGCCCTAATTACTTGGCCCGGTGTATAAAATCCAGCGCTTAGGCATGGAGACTGCTTCTACAAACATTTGTGAAAGAATGGGCCGCTCTCGGTGATTTCCAGCGTGCAACAAATCCAGTTGTGAAATTTCCTCGCTCCTAAATAATCTAAAGTCAACTTTATCATAAAAGTGAAGAGTTGGGGAACAACAGCAACTCAGCCACCAAGTGGTAGGCCACGTAAACTGACAGAGAGGGGTCAGCGGATGCCGAAGCGCATAGTGCAAAGACTTTCTGCACAGTCCGTTGCTACAGAGCTCCAAACTTCCTGTGACCTTCCAATTAGCACACGTACAGTACGCAGAGAGCTTCTTGGAATGGGTTTTCAGGGCCGAGCAGCTGTATCTAAGCCAAACATCCCCAAGTCCAATGCAAAGTGTGGGATGCAGAAGTGTAAAACACGTCGGTACTGGACTCTAGAGCAGGGGTCGGGAACCTTTTTGGCTGAGAGAGCCAAAAAGCCAAATATTTTAAAATGTATTTCCGTAAGAGCCATATAATATTTTTTAAAACTGAACACAACTTAACGTGTGCATTTTTTAAGTAAGATTAACATTTCTAGAGTTTAATAGGTCTCTTATTCTTTGTAATAACATTGTTATTCTGAAGCTAACTATGGAGGAAGCGTGGCCTGTGGGCCTGCAGCAAAGCGGAGTGTTGCCAGGATCGGCCTCAAAATCAGCGACAGTTGCGTAGATGGCCCACATGGGCCTTGTTAAATAATCACCTGTCGCTCTGTTATAAGCAGCAGCCAGGAAGGAGAGACGGGGTTGTGGCTGGAGCCAGAGCGCGAGCGAGAACGAAAGAGAAAAAGACAATCGCTGGAAAGCAACTGAGGGACTTATTGAAAAATAAAACAATATTGTAACCCTGAAACCGGCTCCCATGTCGGTGCTTGGTGGTCTGAATGAACCTCCAGGAGGCCAAGTCCCACACTAACCAATAATAAATAAAAAACTTCTTACCATTAACGCCATTTCTTGAACAGGTGCGGTAGAAAACGGAGGAATGGATTAAAACTGCATGAGAATGTTTTATATTTTGAACATTATTTTTAACACTGTGATCCATCCATCCATTTTCTACCGCTTATTCCCTTTTGAGGTCGCGGGGGGCGCTGGCGCCTATCTCAGCTACAATCGGGCGGAAGGTGTCGTACACCCTGGACAAGTCGCCACCTCATGACAGGGCCACACTGTGATTACAAGTGGAATTATTCATTACTTTTCGTGTCAAGCAATGTCAGCTCAGATTCATTCGAGAGCCAAATGCAGTCATCAAAAGAGCCACATCTGGCTCTCGAGCCATAGGTTCCCTACCCCTGCCCTAGAGCAATGGAGACGTCTTCTCTGGAGTGATGAATCACTCTTTTCCATCTGGCAATGTGATGGACGAGTCTGGGTTTGTAGGTTGCCAGGAGAATGGTACATTTCGGACTGCATTGTGCCGAGTGTGAAATTTGGTGGAGGAGGAAATATGGTGTGGGGTTGTTTTTCAGGAGTTGCTTTGAATGCTCCAGGATACCAAAACATTTTGGACAATTCTATGGGATGGCACTTCAAGTTCATATGTGAGTAAAGGCAGGTGGCCAAATACTTTTGGCAATTTAGTGTAGCTTGCTGGTTTTTGCAATGACAAACAGACCCTAATCTTGGTCGGTCAAACGGCTGGCAGGCACATTCTAGTTCTCTGATTAGTGATCGGAATATGGAAGTAGAATTGTCTCACTATCAATATGATATTAATACATATGCATGGATTAATAAATATACAAATGTGATGTACTAATAAATTATTGATTTGTATGAACGCGAATTTGTAAATATATTTTTGAGATTTGAAAATATACACAATTACATATTGAGTATAAAAATGTGACATACAAAAAAATCCAGAATTTGTATAAATAAAGGTGTATTTGTAAATATGTTTTTGAGATTTGAATACAAATATGTTTGATTTTGTATTGAATTTGCATATGTGCATCGCTGTTTTGCTTTTGTGTCGATGAGACATTCCTCCCACAAACCAGATGCACAAATAAATGTGACCTACACACTCCCCTGAACAACCAGCAGAGGGCACTGCAGCCAGAGCGGTCTGGGTCACAGAGCATTATATGCATTATATGCAAAATGCCCGGAGTTCTCTGCACAAAAACAATCCACGTCTTTACAGAGCGAACACACAATGGGCCTGAGCTAGCTAACATTAGCGTTGTATTAGCCAATGCTAATTCATCCAGTTAATCTGAAAGACCGTGCTAGCTGCTTATTTTATTGTATCAATGCCGTTTAATGACCTTGTCCCGACGTTGTTCAGGGGAGTGTGTAGGTCACATTCATATGTGCATCTGGTTTGTGGGAGGAATGTCTCATCGACACAAAAGCAAAAAAAGCGGTCCACATTCGCAAATTCAATACAAAATCAAGCATATTTATATTCAAATCTCAAAAATATATTTACAATCGCAGGTTTATTATACAAATTCTTGATTTATTTTTATGTCACATTTCTATATTTATACAAGTACATTTTATTTGTACATATTTTCAAATCTCAATATATTTACATATGTGTTTATTTATTCAAATGTATTTATTTGTGTATCACATTTGTATTTATTTGTCTATTTATTAATGCCATCCGAACGCCTCCCAAGGGAGGTGTTTAGGCCACGTCCAACCGGTAGGAGGCCACGGGGAAGACCCAGGACACGTTGGGAATACTATGTCTTCCGGCTACACTTCGGGATCCCCCGGGAAGAGCTGGACGAAGTGGCTGGGGAGAGGGAAGTCTGGGCTTCCCTGCTTAGGCTGCTGCCCCCGCGACCTGACCTCGGATAAGCGGAAGTAGATAGATGGATGGATGGCTTAAATCTATCCATCAATTCTAAGTTGCTACTTTTTTTAAAATGTTTTTTGTGTTCTCTGCCCTTTTTGTCAAAGAAAAATGTTTTTTTTTATGGGAAACACCCAAAATATGCAAAATCTTCCCCAAAAATATTTTTCAAAGTGAAAGTGAGGAAACAACCGTGAACTAAAAAAGAGAATACAAAACTAGGGAACGCAGGGTAATGTCAGACCTCAGGTGACGGGTCGTGACATAAATGTAATTGCCTACTTCTCTAGTTGATAAAGCAGCAATGTTGCGAGGCAAATCTTCTATTTCATTGGACAAAACCCAACAAAGCACGGGAACAGATTTTATTGCGTTTAAAGGGGAACATTATCACCAGACCTATGTAAGCGTCAATATATACCTTGATGTTGCAGAAAAAAGACCATATATTTTTTTAACCAATTTCCGAACTCGAAATGGGTGAATTTTGGCGATTTAAACGCCTTTCTATTTATCGCTCTCGGAGCGATGACGTCAGAACGTGACGTCACCTAGGTAACAAAGCCGCCATTTTCTCAACCACATTACAAACACTCAGCTCTGTTATTTTCCGTTTTTTCGACTATTTTCTGGAACCTTGGAGACATCATGCCTCGTCGGTGTGTTGTCGGAGGGTGTAACAACACTAACAGGGAGGGATTCAAGTTGCACCACTGGCCCAAAGATGCGAAAGTGGCAGAAAAATTGGACGAAATTTGTTCAAAATACGAGGGTGTGGGGAAAGCCGAGGAAATGGTCAGTCGTTTGTTCCGCACACTTTACCGACGAAAGCTATGCTACTACAGAGATGGCAAGATTGTGTGGATATCCTGCGACACTCAAAGCAGATGCATTTCCAACGATAAAGTCAAAGAAATCTGCCACCAGACCCCCATTGAACGTGCCGGAGTGTCTGCACATTTTACCGGCGATGACAGACATGGCACAGAGATGTATGGATAACCTGCAGATGTATTTCCAACATTTACCATGAATTGATTAACATGGACCCCGACTTAAACAAGTTGAAAAACTTATTCGGGTGTTACCATTCAGTGGTCAATTGTACGGAATATGTACTGTACTGTGCAATCTACTAATAAAAGTATCTATCAATCAATCAATCAAAACGATAAAGTCAACTAGATGACAAATGTGAGTTTTGTTGATGTTGTTGACTTATGTGCTAATCAGACATATTTGGTCGCGGCGTGACTGCCAGCTAATCGATGCTAACATGCTAATAAGGCTAGCTGTATGTACATTTGAAACTATATTTACATCCAGCGTTTCCCTCCACCCACATTTAATGCCAAACAAATACTTACCAATCGATGGATGTAAGTTGATCCAGTGTCACAAGATGCGAAACTTCCGATCGTTGGTCTGCACATTTTACCGGCGATGCTAAGGCAGACATGGCCGAATAGCGTCAATAGCTATTCGCTCAATAACTTCAGTTTCTTCTTCAATTTCGTTTTCACTATCTGCCTCCATACTCCAACCATCCGTTTCTATACATGCGTAATGTGTTGAATCGCTTAAGCCGCTGAAATCCGAGTCTGAATCCGAGCTAATGTCGCTATATCTTGCTGTGCTATCCGTATTGGCATCACTGGATGACGTCACAGGAAAATGGACGATGGCTTCACAGATAGCGAAAATCAGGCACTTTGAAGCTTTTTTTATGGGATATTCCATGTTGGGTAAAATTTTGAAAAACAATTTATAAAATAAAATAAGCCACGGGGAACTGATTTTTATTGGTTTTAACCCTTCTGAAATTGTGATAATGTTCCCCTTTAAAAAAAAAAAAGCGGAGAAACACATGTCACTTAAAGAGGACAAACATGACAACCTAATTACTCTGTAACACAACATTTTCACCACCTGTTCTAAATCAATATCATCAGAAGCGTTGTGGACATTTGTTTTGGGTCCTTTTTTGTCAGAGGTGCACATTTTGTAAAAACAAAAATGTCCACTGCAGAGGACGCTGGTAGGAACCTATCCCAGCTGACTACCCTGGACGAATCCCCAGCCAATCACAGGACAGATGGCCGATATCCACACCTATGGAGGATGTTTGAACATAACAAAAAAAAGCAACCCTCACAATAATTGGTAACGGTGACGTGCAGCCAGGGAAAGAAAAAAAATGTAAAAAGAAAAAATATTAATTAAATTGTTTTATGTATCCAGTGATTATACTTCATAAATGTATTTTCCATTGAACTTCACCAGTTTTAGATTATTTTTATTCAAAATCGCTGAATTTTCACATTTGCTGTTCAAATACTAAAAAGAGACTTGCGGTGAGGCAGCAGCCAGTTGAGCCTCACCATGGATTGCGCAATGACTCGGCTAACTGCTGGCTGCTGTGCAGTGAGACCGTATTGCTGTGTGAATTATATTATACATTTCCATAGTTTAGTTAGCTGAGGTATATAATGTACGGTGTATTTTGTCAACAACTGTATGCGTGTAACGTATTTCTTGTGCTGAGCAATCCTCAAACGGCTGCGAAGACGCACTGTGTGAGGCACCTGTTCTCCCGCCTCATAGTGATAGAGGGCGCTAGTGATCCCAGGGATCATTCTTGCCACAACTCGGCTGCAGAAGAAGTGACAACAAGCAGCAAGAGTGAGCAGCGTGTGTTTATTTTTTCCTCTCCCCTGGACTTTTTACACGGATGTTTGCATATCTAAAATAAAACAGTTTTCTAAACTGGACTTTCAATCGAAGCAGGTGGTAATAATTAAAGGAAGACCAACCCCGGAGCTAAAAGGTTTGCTTCAGACAGTGATCTCCATCAAGACAGAGAGACTTTTAAAACTGAAGAAAGATGGAAGACTTCAACAAACCCTGTTTCCATATGAGTTGGGAAATTGTGTTAGATGTAAATATAAACGGAATACAATGATTTGCAAATCATTTTCAACCCATATTCAGTTGAATATGCTACAAAGACAATATATTTGATGTTCAAACTGATAAACCTTTTTTTGTTGTTGCAAAAAATCATTAACTTTAGAATTTGATGCCAGCAACACGTGACAAAGAAGTTGGGAAAGGTGGCAATAAATACTGATAAAGTTGAGCAATGCTCATCAAACACTTATTTGGAACATCCCACAGGTGTGCAGGCTAATTGGGAACAGGTGGGTGCCATGATTGGGTATAAAAGCAGCTTCCATGAAATGCTAAGTAATTCACAAACAAGGATGAGGCGAGGGTCACCAATTTGTAAGCAAATTCTCGAACAGTTTTAGAACAACATTTCTCAAAGAGCTATTGCAAGGAATTTAGGGATTTTACCATCTACGGTCCGTAAAATCTTCAAAAATTTCAGAGAATCTGGAGAAATCACTGCACGTAAGCAATGATATTACGGACTTTTGATCCCTCAGGCGGTACTGCATCAAAAACCGACAGTGTGTAAAGGATATCACCACATGGGCTCAGGAACACTTCATAAAACCACTGTCAGTAGCTACAGTTGGTCGCTACATCTTTAAGTGCAAGTTAAAACTCTACTATGCAAAGCGAAAGCCATTTATCAACAACACCAAGGAACACCGCTGGCTTCTCTGGGCCCGAGCTCATCTAAGATGGACTGATGCAAAGCGGAAAGGTGTTCAGTGGTCTGACAAGTCCAATTTTCAAATTATATTTGGAAACAGAGGACGTGGTGTTCTCCAGAACAAAGAGGAAAATAACATTTCGGATTGTTATTGGCGCAAAGTTCAAAAGCCAGCATCTGTGATGGTATGGGGGTGTATTAGTGCCCAAGGCATGGGTAACTTACACATCTGTGAAGATACATACAAGGTTTTGGAGCAACATATGTTGTCATCCAAGCAACGTTGTTATGGACGCCCCTGCTTATTTCAGCAGGACAAGTGTTACAACAGTGTGGCTCTGTAAAAAAAGAGTGTGGTTACTTTCCTGGCCCGCCTGCAGTCCAGACCTGTCTCCCATCAAAAATGTGTGGCGCATTATGAAGTGTAAAATACGACAGCAGAGACCCCGGACTGTTGAACGACTGAAGCTCTACATAATCAATCATCAATCAATCAATGTTTATTTATATAGCCCCAAATCACAAATGTCTCAAAGGACTGCACAAATCATTACGACTACAACATCCTCGGAAGAACCCACAAAAGGGCAAGGAAAACTCACACCCAGGACAAGAATGGGAAATAATTCCACTTTCAAAGCTTCAACAATTAGTTTCCTCAGTTCCCAAACGTTTATTGAGTGTTGTTAAAAGAAAAGATGATGTAACACAGTGGTGAACATGCCCTTGCCCAACTACTTTGGCACGTGTTGCAGCCATGAAATTCTAAGTTATTATTTGCAAAAAAAAATAAAGTTTATGAGTTTGAACATCAAATATCATGTCTTTGTAGTGCATTCAATTGAATATGCGTTGAAAAGGATTTGCAAATCATTGTATTCTGTTAATTTTTACATCTAACACAATTTCCCAACTCATATGGAAACGGGGTTTGTATAAACAAGTTATCAATGTTTTTGTTCAGAAGGAGCGGCACATTGACTTCATTTATAAGTAAAGGTAAGACCATAATAGCATTTTTTTTTTAAATTAAATGTGCTTTTTTGGGTGCTATGTGTAAAGAATGCTGGTAGGAGCTTTTAAACATAACCCGTTAACTGCTGCCAATCAAATGGTGAATAAGATACTCCTTAGGGTTCGTATGTTTATAAATCTGACTGTGATGAAGTCAGTGCCTCACCAGCCATGAACCTCACCGCACATCACTGATTGGTAATGTTTTCATCATATTCCTTCAAAAACACACTTCCATGGTCTTGTCTCCTCATTAAACAATAGTTAACATAGTTTTCATTTACAATATAGAAAATAAGAGAGCAACGATGGGGATTTACCGTTCAGCGATGATCCACCCGGTCATGTTCATCCAAGTCGATATCGTCCCTCCTGTCTGTCACATGTGCAGTCAAACGTCCGCTTCCTTTTGTAGTCCCTTCAGGTTGTGGAAACATCAGAAGTGTGGCCAAGGCGTCTCCTCTGTCTGTCCGCACGCTGCCAAGGGGAGGTGCGCACTGAAAGGAGGAGGAGACTCTCCTGACCCACTGACTCCATGGTGGCTCTTCTACTATCAGGTTTCTCTTGTGGAACATCTCTGGTCATTGTGAAGGTTCCTCCACATCCCTTTAGGCCTGCCTCTGGGGCAACATACCTTGTTACAATATGTCACACACACACATTGTGTATGTCTGAGATCACACCAGTTGTCATGCCCGCCTCATATCTATAAACACATTGCTGATGGAAGGTCGGCGATGGCCCGCTCTGTTTGCCAAAGACCGAAGCCTCCCCGCGCAAGTTTGGAGCAGAGCTGGTCGCCGGCTGAGATGGACGAGCGCCTGTCAGATAACGCTTTTAAACACAACGCTCCCCGGCTTGGAAAGACACAACGCAGATCTTCACTGACAAAGTTAACCTGCTGAGAACCAGCAGTGCAATTTTGTCCTCTTTAAAAGACAAGCGGTTCTTAGTCTGCACCGGTGCCTCGACATTATTTTTTATGTCATGCCTCCCTTCTTTAGGGTCATCTTTTCCCCCCTAAAATTGCACCTTATATATTCTGTACGTATATACTAATATAGACATGTGGTTATTTATTTTACAATGCAGTCTGCTGAAAATGATCGGAAGCGCCACTGTACATAGCAACTCAAGCTGTGGTCAATTTTGAAATTGCCACAAAGCACATTTTAGGATATTCAACACTTTGCTGCCATCTGGCGGCTGAAGTGGATAGTGGATGCCCCAAATTCATCACGTTTCATGTGTCAAGTAAAGCCCGAAAAAAGGGACCATATGAATCCCTTTCCCACTGCATATAAATATGTATGTGTGTGTGTGTGTGTGTGAGTTTGGATATGTATATATATATATGTATGTATATATATACATATGTATGTATATATATATATATCTATATATGTATGTATATATACATATGTATGTATGTATATATATATGTGTATATATACATATGTAAAAAATATATATGTATGTATATACGTATGTATGTATGTATATATATATATATGTATATATATATATATATGCATGTAGCCCTGCGATGAGGTGGCAACTTGTGTACCCCGCCTCCCGCCAGATTGTACCTGAGATAGGCACCAGCGCCCCCTGCGACTCCAAAGGGAATAAGCGGTAGAAAATGGATGGATGGATATATGTATGTATGCATATATATATGTGTATATATGTACATGTGTATATGTATGTGTAAATATGTGTATATGTATATATATGCATATATGTATGCATACATATATATATATACGTATATATATATATATGTGGGCCTACCGAGGATGTCGTGGTGGTTTGTGCAGCCCTTTGAGACACTAGTGATTTAGGGCTATATAAGTAAACATTGATTGATTGATATAAACATTTAATATATATACATATATAATAACTATATATCTATATCTATATAGTATATATAGATATAAATTAAGTTGGTTGGTAATACTAATGCAAAATTAGTGTCAATACAGCCAGTGAGTGTGCCACACGCTCACTGAGGCCTCATTCATTACTTACTACCGTTTCATTTATTGGGTTTTTAAATTTAAAAATTGCATGTTTTTAAAGTACGAGTGTTCAATCAATAGTTTAAGGGGGTTTTGGTAACATGAAGTCATTTTTAAGATACTGAAAACGCAAAATTTCCACTGCAGTGGACACAAAACTATTACTTTTTCATATAACAGGACGACGTATCACAATGAAGATCGGCATGCACGAAAAAAAAGCTGCCAAGTTCAAATTCAAAACATGGATGAATATTTTTTTACATCTCTAATGTTACTATAACTGTAATAATGGAAGATACAAATACAGCAAACTGCAGCTGTGACATGTGCTTTACATTATAACTACACTAGTCTTGTTCTTATCAAAAAAAGGATGGATAAAAGATATATACCATTCTCTGTAATTGGACATTGCATAAAAAAAAAGGATTAAATGCATGTTGTAATTTCTGCGTCTGCAGGTTAAGTCTTTCAAACGAGCGCACCATGTTTTGCGTTGAAAAAAAAAATCCAGATATCCTGTGGTTAATGGCTTTCTCGCCCATCTGTTGCCATGACAGCAGTCCACATTTAATCAGGCCAGACTTTGTTCATGTCAAGCTCCAATCTATCTCTGCGTCTTACGGCGGGCATGCAACTCCTTCAAAAGTTCACGTCCAGATGAGTTACGGTGCACGGGCAGACAATGAGCACGGGGAAGTATTTAGGTAGAAGGAAGGAGCACTTATATATACACAGGATGTTTTCGCTGAATAACTACAAGAAGTCCTCGTCAAAAACATTAGGTAGGATGGGAGAGAGACTTGATTTGCATTTTAAATAAATGTAGGGAAGGCTTCTTGTGTTAGAGAGGACGTTCATAATGGTAGAGTCACACTTAAAAAATATAAAAACTAATAGTACCAAAAAACAATTATTGGTCTGTGTAGAGAGGCGGAGCAGACGGGCCGACGGCGGGGCGGGACACGCTTTGGCCCGGCTCAAGATGGCTGCCAGGAGGTAGAGAATTCAGCAGAACAATCACAATCAGGTGAGTGACAAACACACTGGCTCACAACCTGGCTATCTCCTCTCAGTGTATAAAAGGGGAGAAGGATGAAAGATAAATTAAATGATAAATGGGTTGTACTTGTATATCGCTTTTCTACCTTCAAGGTACTCAAAGCGCTTTGACACTACTTCCACACTCACCCATTCACACACACATTCACACACTGATGGAGGGAGCTGCCATGCAAGGCGCTAACCAGCACCCATCAGGAGCAAGGGTGAAGTGTCTTGCTCAGGACACAACGGACGTGACGAGTTTGGTACTAGGTGGGATTTGAACCAGGGACCCTGAGGAGGAGGAAGAGGTGGAGTGTCCGCAGGACAGCAGCAGCAACCAAAATCAGAACGATCAGAGGATGAGCCTCGGAGGAAGACAACGCCACCGGCAGCGGAGGAGGCGGAGCTGAAAAGCGACCCGATCCACGCCGACACTTTGCTATTTGAAAAAATAAAAGTCAAACCTGCTCGACGCGATGTCCTTCCTAAATGGTCCATGCAACCCACACGGTGACGGCTGGAGTCCTTCACAAATGCCTCTCCACAGTCTGATATAGGCTCCAGCCCCCCCAGCAAACCCGAGAGGGACAAACAGTAGAAAATGGAGCTTTGGATGGATGGATGGATGAAGTTAGTTAGGAATGTACACTCTATTTCCAAAAGTATTTGGCAATCCATCCAAATGATCAGAATCAGGCCACAGGTGTATAAAATCAAGCACAATCAATCAATCAATCAATCAAACTTACTGTAGGCATGGAGACTGTTTCTACAAACATTTGTGAAAGAATGGACCGCTCTCAGGAGCTCAGTGATTTCCAGCGTGGAACTGTCAGGATGCCACCCGTGCAACAAATCCAGTCTTGAAATTTCCTCGCTCCTAAATATTCCAAAGTCAACTGTCGGCTTTATTATAAGAAAAGTGAAGAGTTTGGGAACAGCAACTCAGCCACCAAGTGGTAGGCCACATCAACTGACAGAGAGAGGTCAGCGGATGCTGAAGCGCATAGTGCAAGGTCGTCGACTTTCTGCCTAGTCAGTTGCTACAGAGCTCCAAACTTCATCGTCCAATTAGCCCCTGCACAGTACGCAGAGAGCTTCATGGAATGGCTTTCCATGGCCGAGCAGCTGCATCTAAGCCATTAATCACCAAGTCCAATGCAAAGTGTGGGATGCAGTGCTGTAAAGCATGTCGCCATTGGACTCTAGAGCAGTGGAGACGCTATGTCTGGAGTGATGAATCCCGCTTTTCCATCTGGCAATCTGATGGATGCGTCTGGGTTTGGAGGTTGCCAGGAGAACACTACATTTCAATTGACTGCATTGTGCCGAGTGTGAAATTTGGTGGAGGAGGAATTATGTTGTGGGGTTGTTTTTGAGGAGTTGGGCTTGGTCCCTTAGTAACTTTACCAAAACATATGGGACAATTCCATACTCTCAAATTTGTAAAAACAGTTTGGAGCAGGCCCCTTCCTCTTCCAACATGACTGTGAACCAGTGCACAAAGCAAGGTCCATAAAGACATGGATGACAGAGTCTGGTGTGGATGAACTTGACTGGCCTGCACAGAGTCCTGACCTGAACCCAATAGAACACCTTTAGGATGAATTAGAACGGCGACTGAGAGCCAGGCCTTCTCGATCAACATCAGTGTGTGACCTCACCAATGCACTTTTGGAAGAATGGTCGACAATTCCTATAAACATACTCTGCAACATTGTGGACAGCCTTCCCAGAAGCTGTAATAGCTGCAAAAGGTGGACCGACATCATATTTTACCTTATGGGTTAGGAATGGGATGGCACTTCAAGTTCATATGTGAGTCAAGGCAGGTAGCCAAATACTTTTGGCAATATAGTGTATCTTCTATATTATGATTACAATTGTTAACTTTTTTATCCAGTACAAATTGCTGAATTTGCACATTTCTTAATCAAAATACTGACCAGACACTTGAGATGAAAATGAACGAGCCAAGTCTACCCTGATTGTGCGATCAATAATAAACTAGGTTGAATTTTCCCATTTCTCTTTTTTATGCCTTTCTACTAGGTCTACCAATCCGATATCCAGAAATCGGTCCAAATAAACATGTATCAGATTATATCTCTCCACTACAAGCAGTACTATTTGTGCAAAGTCGGACAGCCACGCAACATTTAAATGTGTGTTTTAGAGTCCATTTTAAAATTATCTTACTCGTTTTTTAATCCTTACATGGTCTTGCCCCACCTTACCTCTTTAAGCTGCTCCACCTCTATGCCACCACCCGGTCCCTCCAGGATCAGCTGATCCTGGAGATACCCAAACCAGAGCGCAAGCTCAGAGGGGACAGAGCCTTCTCTGTTGCGGGTCTCGATCTCCATGTGAGACAGGCCCCTTCTTTGGCTATTTTTAAGACCCTTCTTAAAACCCATTTTTATTCACTGGCTTTTAACCCAGCACAAGACTTTAAACTGTTATTAACTTTAACTCTTTTTAACTGCTTTTTAATCTAACAAATTGTTCTTAGGGTAATTTTGTATTTGCTTTTTCAATGTCTATTTTACTTCCGTTTTAATTGTTATTTTTTAGTCTGTCCTTTGCCTCTATTTCTTTGTGGTGTACAGCCCTTTGTTCTTCAACTATGGTTGTTTCTAAAGGGCTTTATAAATGAAGTTGGTTGGTAAATGTCCTCCAATAAGCACACAAGGTTGGTCTTAAATTTTAATTCATATCATTAACAAAAAGGTAAACATGGTAGGCTACAGGCTACTAGGAGCCCGCAGCTACACAACAGCTAAGCATACAATAGCACACAAGCTAGGGATAATAGAACATTGAATATCCATCCATCCATCCATTTTCTATCGCTTATTCCCTTCGGGGTGGCGGGGAGCGCCGGAGCCAATCTCAGCTACAATCGGGCGGAAGGCGGGGTAAACCCTGGACAAGTCGCCACCTCATCGCAGGGCCAACACAGATAGACAGACAAGAACATTGAATATTGTAGTTTAAAACAGTGGTCCCCAACCTTTTTGTATCCGCGGACCGGTCAACGCTTAATAATTTGTCCCGCGGCCCGGGTGGGGGGATGGGGGAAGTCCTTTTTTTTTTCTTTGTCCTGAAAAAAGGGATGTTTTTGTCATGAAAAGGGGAGGTTTTTGTGGTCAGTGCACTAATTGGAAGAGTATATCGTGTTTTTTATGTTGATTTAATAAAAAATAAAAAAGATGTATATATGTATATTTTTTTTCCAATAAAAATTAATAAAAAATTCTTCTGCGGCCCGGTACCAATCGGTGGTTGGGGACCACTGGTTTAAAACACATACGTCAATTACTTAAACATACAAAGTCTTTAGGGTAAAAACAGCGTATTAGAAAATATCCCGTAACGAACGTGTACGCATCATTCAATTTACTGCGCCATGACCTAAAGCAGGGGTCACTAACGCGGTGCCCGCGGGCACCAGGTAGCCCGTAAGGACCAGATGAGTCGCCCGCTGGCCTGTTCTAATAGCTCAATTAGCAGCACTTACCAGTGAGCTGCCTCTATTTTTAAAAATGTATTTATTTACTAGCAAGCTGGTCTCGCTTTGCTCAACATTTTTAATTCTAAGAGAGACAAAATTCAAATAGAATTTGAAAATCCAAGAAAATATTTCAAAGACTTGGTCTTCACTTGTTTAAATAAATTAATTATTTTACTTTGCTTCTTATAACTTTCACAAAGACAATTTTAGAGGAAAAAAATACAACCTTAAAAAGGATTTTATATACCTTTTTACCTTCTAAATTCTTTCCTTTTCTTTCCTGACAATTAAAATCAATGTTTAAGTAAATTAATTGTTTTATTGTAAAGAATAATAAATACATTTTAATTTAATTCTTCATTTTAGCTTCTGTTTTTTCGACGAAGAATATTTGTGAAATACTTCTTCAAACTTATGATTAAAATTCCCAAAAAATATTCTGGCAAATCTTGAAAATCTGTAGAATCAAATTTAAATCTTATTTCAAAGTGGATTTTAACCTATTTAAAACATGTCAAAATTTTAAAATTAATCTTAATCAGGAAAAATTACTAATGATGTTCCATAAATTATTATTATTATTTTTTTTAAAAGATTCGAATTAGCTAGTTTTTCCCTTCATTTTTTTCGGTTGAATTTTGAATTTTAAAGAGTCGAAATTGAAGATAAACTATGTTTCAAAATGTAATTTTCATTTTTTCGTGTTTTCTCCTCTTTTAAACCGTTCAATTAAGTGTTTTTTTCATCATTTATTCTCTACAAAAAACTTTCCATAAAAGGAAAAAAAAATGTACAACGGAATGACAGACAGAAATACCCATTTTTTAAATATAAATAGATTTATTTATTAAAGGTAAATTGAGCAAATTGGCTATTTCTGGCAATTTATTTAAGTGTGTATCAAACTGGTAGCCCTTCGCATTAATCAGTACCCAAGAAGTAGCTCTTGGTTTCAAAAAGGTTGGTGACCCCTGACCTAAAGGTAATGAAATATCGTTGCCAAGAAGTGTTGCCAAAAAAAAATTAAAAATCAACTCTCCGCTTTAACTTAAAGACAGCATAGGTGTGTTTCAGACAGTTAACAATAAATAGGTTAGGTCTACATTTGTTTTCTATGTAATTTCCTTTGATCAAACCTTTTCTAACATTTTACATCACAAAACAAAAGTATGTATCATTTGTGCTGATATCATCATATATGAATATCGGTGTCAGAAGTGAAAAATCTCAAGATCCCGACTTTCTACAGCCGGTGTAATGTCTTTAATGCAGGGGTCTCAAACTCAAATTTACCTGGGGGCCACTGGATACAGAGTCTGGGTCCCAAATGTTTTTTTTTTTGTCCTGTCCAGCTTCTCAGGCAAATCATATAGTTGATGTAGATGCCCATATCAGATGTTCAGATTTACTTTACAAAAGAGAAGTGTAGGATACTTCTCTTGTTGCCTTATTTGTATCTGACTTTATTAAATGTATTTATATTATCATTTGGTGCTAAACTCAAGTCTTAAAAAATATTTTTAAATGTCTTCATTTTTTTTTAAACACAAAATAAAATCCAAATATAAATAAAACAAAATGAGAATTAAGTAATGTGAGGCAATGCAAATTAAAAAAAAATAATAATAACGGTTTGAATTGGTCCCGGTTATCGGGGACTGTTAGGTGTCGCGGTGTGACTGCAGCCAGGCACGTAAGAAAACCCTCGTCTCCATGGCAACGTTTCTGCCACTTTTACTCATTTGCCGCTTTTCCACAAATGCAGGGGTAGGCAACCCAGAACATTGAAAGAGCCATTTTGGACCCAAATAACAAAAATTGTCTCGGCCTGGAGCCAACGGGAGAGGGGGAAAGCACACACACACACACACACACACACACACAGTGACAGAGAGCGAGCAGGCAGGCAAGCGAGGGAGGAAGAGCGTGTGCGGGTCCAGTGGAAAAGCGGTAAAACGCAAGTGGCGTCAATGTTCGGCCCTCGAGAGCCACATACCACTCAGTGATTGGTAGATTCCTTCAGCTCCGAACACAACGCTGTCAAGCGCCATTCATATAAAAGTTACGGGCCGCGATAAAATTAAACTTTCATATTAAGGTGGGGGCCGTAAAATAACGTCTCACGGGCCGCAATTGGCCCACGGGCCTTGTGTCTGAGACCCCTGCTTTAATGTAAGTGACGTCATTATTCTTGCTAATTGTACAATCAAGTACTCTGTCTAACCATGGGTGTTGGGGGGGGTCACATGACCTGGCAGGTGCTTGTCGCTGCAGTCTTTCTACAGAGAGGCAAAGCGGCTGAGAGACTTTTATTTAAGAAAGCATATAAGGAGAACTTTAAGAATAAAGGAATAGAATTTAGGCACATGGTCAAAATAAAGAGTGCTGCAAATAAAAGATAATTGATGGTAACCATTCTTTTTAAATGATTGTTATCCTCTTAATGTGCAACCTAAATAAATATGCTTTGGTTCCAGCCAGGCTGACTTCTGGAGACGACAATCTTAGGATCAGTTACCATTAGGTTAGGGCCAAGGCAGTCAGACGGGAGATATTTGGAACTAAAGGGCCATACGCTTCTTCGGGAGTCTTCCTGTCTGCGTAATGACTCATCGTTACACTTTGAGATTAAAATGAACAAACAGGAAAAACAAAGCTGTGGCACGATTTTTACTATGTTTATCATTATTTATTGTTGTATTTACACTTGAGTTGGCAGGTCAAAAGATAAAAGCTGGAGTGGGAAGACATTTTAATGCATTGCTTTTTGAGTTGAACTTTTTTTAGTCCCAAAAATAGAACACGCAGCACATCTTTTAAGATCTTTTTCTGTCTTCCAAACATGAACATAAACATAAACTATCTCAGTCTGGTTATTCAGAGTGAAGATGCAACAAGCATCTTGGTCACACAAAAGCAGCTCGGATTTTTTTAAAAAGGAGGGGAAAAAGATGCCGTTCCTGAGAATTTAAGTTTGTCTTCCCAAGGTTTTTGCACTTATTAGGTCTTGTTCACACAGCAGGTCAATTCCAATTTGTTTGCCCATATGCAAACTGTATCAGATTATTTCATGTGATCTGAACGCTTCAGCGCTCTGGCCGCATTAATCCGACCAGAACGTCATCAATAAGTGATAATCGGCGTAGTTATTTGCCAAAATAGACGGTTACAAAATAAATAGTTGACAAAGAAGCAGATAACAGGTGAAAATAAAAGGTTTTAGAAACTAATGCGAAGGTTTTACCACTCCTCTCTTTGACTGCTTGCCCACAGACACGCTCTTCAAGCAGACATATCCTGTAAAACTGCGGGAGACAAAATTCTTGTCCTCTTCCTTCTTAATCTTTTATGCACAATAATTCGGTTCAGAAATCAAACTCCTTGAAATGGCCACAATTGTGCCAGTGGAAGCTATGTTTACTTCCGAAAACATTGCAGTGCGTGCTACTTCATGACATCATGTTCGCATGCCGGTCAAATTGCATTCACATTAGAAATTATATTTCTGTGTAATGTGAACGGTCAATAAAAAAATCGTATTTGACAAAAAAATCTGAATTGGACAGTCGACCCTGCAGTGTGAACAAAGCCTTTGTGTCCTTTTTCCGTTACCGATCAGGTCTTTGGAGGCAGAAGACTTTGGCCTGGTTGTCACCTGAGGCAGTGATTGCCAGCGTCGCCTCCCTGTAAGGAAGACAAGACAGTCAAGCTGAGAAGCCGTAAGTGGTTGTCAACATAAACACAAATAGCTCTGATTAAGTGTTTTTACTGGTGGCAAACCATCTACAAAATCAAATTGGTTCATTTTTGTTAGTTGCTGTGGTAAAAATCTAAGTAATCTCAAGTAAAAGCCACTTAGTTTATTTAATGTCTTAATGGCCTTACGCCTTTTTATCTATCTGACCTGCTTTAACCATATCAACCCTCACTGATCCTGAGGTCCTGTGGCACTGACCTTTTAGCGTTACCAAATACCTGAACAAAGATCCACGGTGAGGCGGCACTTAGCCACTATGGTCCCACTTGTGGAACAGCTAGCCAGAGAGCTTTAAAATAAATTTAAAAAAGGCTAAGGCTTTAGACCAGTGGTTCTTAACCTTGTTGGAGGTACCGAACCCCACCAGTTTCATAAGCACATTCACCGAACCCTTCTATAGTGAAAAATAAAATGTTTTTTTTCAAATTCAAGAAAAAGTTACATGTTTTTGGTAACACTTTAACATGGGGAACATATTCTAAGTAACAAAGACTTAATTTAAAAGGGTCAGGGTAATAATAAGGCTTTGCCGAATAATGCATTAATAAGTAATAATAAATAGTTAAGAGCCAATATGTTACTAATTTGCATGTTAATAAGCAACTAATTAATGGTGAGTATGTTCCCCATACTTAAGTGTTACTATGTTTTTTTTACTGGTGCACAAAATGAACCGTGCATGAACATCACCTCGTTCAAAGAACAAAACCAACACAGTGCATAAACTCACAACAAATTACACACCTGCAAATCAGTGTGACTTCTGCTGTTGCCGTATCCGTAATACGCCGTTAGGGAGAAGTTTGTATTTACACTATGAGTCGGGTGTGTTTTGACCTCCGTCGAACCCCTGAGGCCGACTCACCGAACCCCTAGGGTTCGATTGAACCCAGATTTAGAACCACTGCTTTAGACATACCTTTTCAAATCAGGCTTTTACTAATCATCTGGGTTTTTTTTCTTATTTTATTGTGTTGTTTTATTTTTAAAATTATTAATATTTATACTATTATTTTCCAAATGTTATGTCTTAATTTAATATTGAAATATTCATATTATTAGTTTTAATTTTTACATGTTTTATACTATATATATATATATATATTTTTTTTTTATAAATGGCGTTAATTTGGTTATTCTCCTTTGTGGACACCTCAAAGGTGGCGTTTTTCCTCAAATCCTCAGTGCCAATGTTTTGTTTTTGCTTTGTTATTGTCAATAGTTTTTGTGTGTTTGTGTGTGTCTTTCCTTTTCTTTTCATCTCATCTTTATTCTGCCGAGGCGGGCAGCCACAATCATTTACATGTAAATAGAATAGAATAGAATAGACTTTATTGTCATTATATTTGCATGTAACGAGATTAAAGACTCCAACTTAAAGTGCGGTTGTGGTACAATAAACAACACAAGAGGTAATAAAGGGAAAACTAACAATTGGAATAAACAGACTACTGTCCAATAAAAATAACAAACAATCCTGTACAATATACAAAACACTATAGAAATACAAAATACTGTACAATATACAGAACAAGACAAGAGTACCAAAGTAATAAATAACAATCAGTGTTGGACGTATTGTACTCGAAGGGTATTATTGCACAGTAGGGTATTAGGGCAGGTTTTTGTACAGGGGTGAATTATTATAAGTTAAAGTACCAATGATTGTCACACACACACACACTAGGTGTGGCGAAATTATTCTCTGCATTTGACCCATCAGCCATGATCACACCCTGGAGGTGAGAGGAGCAGTCATTTTTGGTGATTCAACCCCCAATTCCAACCCTTAATACTGAGTGCCAAGCAGGGAGGTAATGGGTCCCATTTTTATAGTCTTCGGTATGACTCGGCCGGGGTTTGAACTCACGACCTACCGATCTCAGGGCGGACACTAACCCAGGGGTTGGGAACCTTTTTGGCTGAGAGAGCCATGAAAGCCAAATATTTTAAAATGTATTTCCGTGAGAGCCATATAATATTTTTTTAACACTGAATACAACTAAATCCGTGCATTTTTTAAGTAAGACCAACATTTTTAGAGTATAATAGGTCTCTTATTCTTTTTAATAACATTGTTATTTCTTGAACAGGTGCTGTAGAAAACGGGTGGATGGATTAAAATGCATGAGAATGTTTTATATTTTGAAAGTTATTTTAACATTGTGATTACCAGCGGAATTAATAATTATTTATCGTGTTAAGCAGTGTTAGCTAAGATTTATCTGAGAGCCAGATGCAGTCATCAAAAGAGCCACATCTGGCTCTAGAGCCATAGGTTCCCTACCCCTGCTCTAACCACCAGGCCACTGAGTAGGTTAGGGGAAATCCAAGATGGTGAAGTAGCCGTACAAATATGATTCGATACCGTAAGCCTGGCAACGCTGTTGGATAAGTGGGGTCTCTCTGCCCTTTCTGTCAAGGGGTCTGAGCTGCATTTTCACGATAATAATGAAATTAACAACACATTTTGACATAAATAAACACAATTTCTGTAGAAATTTGCCCTTTTGGGTTTCAAATTTTGTGACGACAAAGGGGAAACCGCGGAATGTCGACTTAAGGGGTACTTTTTAGTAATAGGAAGAACAATGTCAGTCAAGACATGTAGATGAATAAAGTGGAGAAGTTCCATCATACCTGTTCATTGTGAAGTCCAAAATCTCTGCAGAATGGCCACGGTACTCAGACAACATGTTGCCGGAGCGAGCGTCCCATTGACGCAGTGCTCCATCCAAACTGCTGGTGGACACCACTGAAGAAGACTCCTCCCACCGTAGGTGAACGATACCAGTCTGGAGGAAAGGAGTATCAGGGTTATTGAAGTACCGACACCTAACGCATGGCGAGCTGAACACAATTGTGCCTCCTTTTAAAAAGGCAAACACTCTGACTGGCACGCAAACCTCGTGATGGCAGCTATGTCGCAGGACTTGCGTGGGGAGATCGTAAATGCCCATGGTGCCGTCCAGGTATGCCACAGCGACGAGGGGTAGGCTGCAGAAGACAAGATGGTTCATACAGGCAAGTCTCTTGCTATTTACGTTTGAATTTTATAGAAATGTAATCCAACAGTTACATGTTACAGAATCCCACAGATTCAACAGAGTTAGATTCTTCTTCGCCTCTTGCTCCTTTGGCTTTGCATCCCTCCAAAGAGAAAACTCCCACCACCTTACATAAATACGACAAACACACAAATTAAGAGCCTCAAGTACAAACCCCGTTTCCATGAGTTGGTAAATTGTGTTAAGATGTAAATATAAACGGAATACAATGATTTGCAAATCATTTTCAACCCATATTCAGTTGAATATGCTACAAAGACAACATATTAGATGTTCAAACTGATAAACTTTTTTTTTTTTTGCAAATAATCAATAACTTTAGAATTTGATGCCAGCAACACGTGACAAAGAAGTTGGGAAAGGTGGCAATAAATACTGATAAAGTTGATGAATGCTCATCAAACACTTATTTGAAACATCCCACAGGTGTGCGGGCTAATTGGGAACAGGTGGGTGCCATGATTGGGTATAAAAGCAGCTTCCATGAAATGCTCAGTAATTCACAAACAAGGATGGGGCGAGGGTCACCACTTTGTAAGCAAATTGTGGAACAGTTATAGAACAATATTTCTCAATGAGCCATTGCAAGGAATTTAGGGATTTTACCATCTACGGTCCGTAAAATCATCAAAAGGTTCAGAGAATCTGGATAAATCACTGCACGTAAGCGACGATATTACGGACCTTTGATCCCTCAGGCGGTATTGCATCAAAAACCGACATCAGTGTGTAAAGGATATCACCACATGGGCTCAGGAATACTTCATAAAACCACTGTCAGTAACTACAGTTGGTCGCTACATCTGTAAGTGCAAGTTAAAACTCTACTATGCAAAGCAAAACCCATTTATCAACAACACCCAGAAATGCCACTGGCTTCTCTGGGCCCGAGCTCATCTAAGATGGACTGATGCAAAGTGGAAAAGTGTTCTGTGGTCTGACGAGTCCACATTTCAAATTATATTTGGAAACTGTGGACGTGGTGTCCTCCGGAACAAACAGTAAAATAACCATCCGGATTGTTGTAGGCGCAAAGTTGAAAAGCCAGCATCTGTGATGGTATGGGGGTGTATTAGTGCCCAAGGCATGGGTAACTTACACATCTGTGAAGGCACCATTAATGCTGAATGGTCCATACAGGTTTTGGATTAACATATGTTATCATCCAATTAACATTATCATGGACGCCCCTGCTTATTTCAGCAAGACAATTCCAAGCCACGTGTTACAACAGCGTTGCTTTGTAGTAAAAGAGTGCGGGTACTAGACTGGCCCGCCTGCAGCCCAGACCTGTCTTCCATCGAAAATGTGTGGCGCATTATGAAGCGTAAAATACGACAGCAGAAACCCCGGACTGTTTACGACTGAAGCTCTACATAAAACAAGAATGGGAAAGAATTCCACTTTCAAAGCTTCAACAATTAGTTTCCTCAGTTCCCAAACGTTTATTGAGTGTTGTCAAAAGAAAAGGTGATGTAACACAGTGGTGAACATGCCCTTTACCAACTACTTTGGCACGTGTTGCAGCCATGAAATTCTAAGTTAATTATTATTTGCAAAAAAAAAAAAATATTTATCAGTTTCAACATCAAATATCTTGTCTTTGTAGCATATCCAACTGAATATGGGTTGAAAAGGATTTGCAAATCATTGTATTCCGTTTATATTTACAACTAACACAATTTCCCAACTCATATGGAAACGGGGTTTGTATTTATGTTTAATTCCCTTTTCATCACAATGTTTCCATAGCACTCACCTTGCCAGTAACAGTGTTGATGAGCTTTGCAAAGCCATCCACTGAACCCGTTAGTACTAAAGAGCTGTCCTTGTTGCATGCAAGGCAGGTCAGCGCCCCCTTGTGTCCATCTTGACCTGTTTTAGAATGAAGGCACAAGACATCACAACTAAGCTGTGTGGAATCCAAACAAATTTTCTTTGAAAATATAGTGTTGTATGTGACATCCACTCTTTCTCATTGTGTGTTGTTTTGTAGTTGTGTTGTGGCAGATCTGTGACAGGCAGCTAAAGGCTGCCAATGACTAGCAACTAACAAAAAAATAAGATGCCTGCGGACACCCTTTACCTAAACTACAGATAAGGGTTGGCAACATTTTCTATTAAAAGACCAATTTTACTCCCTCTTACAGTAAATCAAAAACTATCAATTAAAGATGTACTGATTACCTGTATTAGTGAAAAACTGTGGTAAAATTCCCAACAGTCAGAATTACAGTTTAAAATTAAAATAATTGTAAAACCATGATTGATTATTGCAATTGGAAAAACTCAGACTGGTGATCCTACTGCCACTTGCGAGTTAGCGGCTAGCACTGCTAATCGCTAGCTAGCAGTTAACACCATTAATCACAAGCTAACAGTGAGTGCCGTTAATTGCTTAATGGCTTAAATCAGGGGTCGGGAACCTTTTTAGCTGAGAGAGCCAAAAAGCCAAATATTTTAAAATGTATTTCCGTAAGAGCCATATAATATTTTTCTTAACACTGAACACAACTAAACGCCTGCATTTTTAAGTAAGGCCAACATTTCTAGAGTATAATAGGTCTCTTATTCTTTGTAATAACATTGTTATTCTGAAGCTAACTGTGGAGGGGGTGTGGCCCGCGGGCCTGCAGCGAACTGGGGTGTGCCACGACCGGCCTCGAAATCAGCGAGAGCTTCGTAGATGTTCCACCTGAGCCTTGTTATCTAATCAGCTGTCGCTCTGTTATAAGCAGCAGCCAGGAGGAGAGATGGGGTTGGGGCTGGAGCCAGAGCGCGAGCGAGAACGAAAGAGAAAAATACAATTCCTGGAAAGCAACTGAGAGACTTACTGAAAAATAAAACAATAGTGTAACCCTGAAACGGGCTCTCATGTCGGTGCTTGGTAGTCTGAAGAACCCCCAGGAGGACAAGTCCCACACTAACCAATAATAAATAAATAACTTCTTAACGCAACTTCTTGAACAGGTGCGGTAGTAAACGGATGGATGGACTAAAAAATCGTGAGAATGTTTTATGTTTTGAACATTATTTTTAACACTTATTACAAGTGGAATTATTAATTACTTATCATGTTAAGCAATGTCAGCTCAGATTTATCCGAGAGCCAGATGCAGTCATCAAAAGAGCCACATCTGGCTCTAGAGCCATAGGTTCCCTACCCCTGGCTTAAATGCTAACATGAATACAAGACACGTTAACGTCTTTCCTCTTTCCAAACATCATACACAAATATAAGCTTGTACAAACACATTATTTTATGAGTTAGGGCTTGGCGATACAGCCTTTTATTAATATCTCGATATTTTTAAGCCATATTACGATACAAAATATCTATAACTCGATATTTTGCCTTAGCCTTAAATGAACACTTGATGCGTATAATCACAGCAGTATGAGGATTCTGTGTCTACATTAAAACGTTCTTGTTCATGGGTGTCAAACTCTGGCCCGCGGGCCAAATTTGGCCCGCCGTGTAATTTCACTTGGCCCTTGAGGCAATATCACATTAACATTAGAGGTGGCCCGCCGCTGTAACTCCGCATTCACCACTAATAGTCTTACTTGCCAACCCTCCCGATTTTCCCGGGAGACTCCCTAAGTTCAGTGCCCCTCCCAAATTTCATCCGGGACAACAATATTTGGGGTGGGCTTTAAAGGCACTGCCTTTGGCGTTCTCTACAACCTGTCTCCACGTCCGCTTTTCCTCCAACCAAACTGTGCCGGCCTAGTCACATAATATATGCGGCTTATACACACACACAAGTGAATGCAAGGCATGCTTGGTCAACAGCCATACAGGTCACACTAAGGGTGGCCGTATAAACAACTTTAACACTGTTATAAATATGCGCCACACTGTGAACCCACACCAAACAAGAATGACACATTTCGGGGGAACATCCGCACCGTAACAGAACATAAACACAACAGAACAAATACCCAGAACGCCGTGCAGCACTAACTCTTCCGGGACGCTACAATATACACCCCCCGCTATCACCAAACCCCGTCCACCTCAACCCCACCGACGAAAAGAGGCATTCAATTTTTATTTAAATTTTATTTGATATGCCATTGATATTTTTTTATTATTATTTGAAACTCGATTTTGCATGTCACTATAAAGTTATATAAGCCTTCCATGTTCAATATTCAATGCAAAACTTGTTTGGGTCCCTATTAAAAGGTTAATTTGTTCAACCTCGGCCCGCGGCTTTGTTCGGTTTTAAATTTTGGCCCACTCTGTATTTGAGTTTGACACCCCTGGTCTTGTTTATACTGCATTAATATATGTTCATTTTAAACTTTCATGCGGAGGGAAACCACAATTAAGTCAATTTACCAATACTGTATTTAATAAACAGTTATTAAGCAGTGGCACAAACATTCTTGTCATTTTAAAACAGAAAGTGCAAGATTGTCAGAGACATTTTAAAACAAGCTATTAGTGATCTTTTGTGCATGGTGTCACTAAGATGACAAATCAAAACAACACTAAATTAAAATGCACTTTTTGTACAGAATGCAACTACAATAGTTTAAAACTAAGTGCACTTTTGGCCATGATGTCACACAAGATATTTCAATAACTGTCAAATAAAAATGAGCTGCGTAACAGAAAATCAAATAGTGTATGTGTTTTGCTATGTGGTAGGTTACTACGGACGTTATTAAATTCTGTCGTTGACTATTTTTTTCAAAAGATCTGGAAATGGTTGCTTCGGCATTTTGTGGGTATGGCACCGAACAAAGATGTTGACATGCAGTTTCAAGCACTCTTCATTCTCTAGCAGGGGGCTTTTAAAATTAGCAGTGGGTGCTACTTTTTGTAACAACCCTTTTGCCGCATACTTGTTCGACATATTGCCGTTTGAAGCCAAACCACCGCCAGACGATGGACCCCGTGCAGTTTTTCTTAGGAATTAATTCTTCCTTCATTTGTTACCAGATTGGTCGAGTATATCGATATATCTCCCAGCTCTAGTATGAGCAAATAAACAAATACATTTTTCACATCAGAGTGGGTAATATGAAGATATAGATTGTGTGTCTGTTGTTTATGTTAAATAAAGATCGGTTAAGAGTTCAGTGAGTGTACTTTCACATTCAACAATACCGTGGTTATAATAACTGTGATAATTTTGGTCACTATAACCCTGATATGAAATGTTCATATAGTCTCATCCCTCAACATAATACAACAAACATAAATGCAGTGTGCATGTGTAAAACTACTTTTTTTCAGGACGTATCCATAGTTAGCTTACTGCAGAGGTTGCACACACATAAAGCTGACAGCTCTCTTGTGCAGACATCTCTCTCACCATAAACAAACACCCTCATTTCCTCTTGCCTTCCTTGCACTCATCCAATCACCAGTCAGATCTCTGCCTGTACAAACACATTCATGGCCTCGCAGATCGTCGTAAATTCCAGAGTGCTGCGAAAGGCTACAACAAGAAGGCTGAATAGCTTCATGCAACGCTGGAGCTATGGGTTGCTGACTCCTGCACTAGGGATCTGTGTTTTAGCAACCAAGACACTTCTCGACTGTGTAGCTTGTTAACTTCGTTTGTCTGTGAAAAATGGCAACTGAAGACGGATGGAGACTGTAATTGAACCTCCATCCAGTTTCTACCGCTTGTCCCTTTTTGGGGTAGCGGGGTCTGCTGGAGCCTATCTCAGCTGCATTAAATAACTTTTATTGCAAATGTTGATCAGAAAACCAAGGAGGTATGGAATGCATGTGTAGGCCGGGCCAATATTCGAGAAGTCAAATCCATCTATTTTCTACCGCTTATTCCCCTCGGAGTCGCTGGAGCTTATCTCAGCTACTATCGGGCGGAAGGCGGGGTACACTCCGGACAAGTCGCCACCTATTGTCAGGGCCAACACAGACGGACAACATTCACACACTAGGGCCAATTTAGTGTTGCCAATCAACCTATCCCCAGGTGCATGTTTTAGGAGGAGGCAGGAAGCCGGAATACCCAGAGGGAACCCACGCAGTCACGGGGAGAACATGCAAACTCCACACAGAAAGATCCCGAGGCCCGAATTGAACCCAGGACTGCTCAGGACCTTCGTATTGTGAGGCACATGCACTAACCCCTGTTCCATCGTGCTGCCTGAGAAATCAAATAAACGGAAAAATAGGAAAATTTAAGACTGAAATTTTTGCAGCTTCAAGAAATTGCCATGTGCATGCTTCAAGAGCATTCACGCTTTTTGTCGCTTCTAGCGGCTAAGGGCATGGCGTAGTGGGTGGAGCGGCCGTGCCAGGAACCTGAGGGTTGCAGGTTCGCTCCCCGCCTCTTTCCATCCAAATCGCTGCCGTTGTGTCCTTGGGAAGGACACTTCACCCTTGCCCCCGGTGCCGCTCACACTGGTGCATGAATGAGCGTGGTGGTCGGAGGGGCCGTAGGCGCAAATTGGCAGCCATGCTTCTGTCAGTCTACCCCAGGGCAGCTGTGGCTACAAATGTAGCTTACCACCACCAGGTGTGAATGAATGATGGCGTCTTACTTCTCTGTGAAGCGCTTTGAGTGTCTAGAAAAGCGCTATATAAATCGGCGGTATAGCTATGTTGGTAGAGTGGCCGTGCCAGCAACTTGAGGGTTCCAGGTTCGATCCCAGCTTCTGCCATCCTAATCACTGCCGTTGTGTCCTTGGGCAAGACACTTTACCCACCTGCTCCCAGTGCCACCCACACTGGTTTAAATTTAACTTAGATATTGAGTTTAACTATGTAAAGCGCTTTGAGTCACTAGAGAAAAAGCGCTATATAAATATTGTAGGAGCCTAAATACTTCCATCCATTTTCTACCGCTTATTCCCTTTTGGGGTCGCGGGGGGCGCTGGCGCCTATCTCAGCTACAATCGGGCGGAAGGCGGGGTACACCCTGGACAAGTCGCCACCTCATCGCAGGGCCAACACAGATAGACAGACAACATTCACACTCACATTCACACACTAGGGCCAATTTAGTGTTGCCAATCAACCTATCCCCAGGTGCATGTCTTTGGAAGTGGGAGGAAGCCGGAGTACCCGGAGGGAACCCACGCATTCACGGGGAGAACATGCAAACTCCACACAGAAAGATCCCGAGCCTGGATTTGAACCCAGGACTGCAGGACCTTCGTATTGTGAGGCAGATGCACTAACCCCTCTGCCACCGTGAAGCCAGCCTAAATACTGTTTAAGTTAATTTACATTTTATGGAAGGTGCTTTATGTTTATTTAGCCAAAAGGGGACTATTTACTTTATTTGCATGATAAGAAAATTGGTATATTGAATGCTTAGAGTAATTATACAAATCTCACTTTAATTGTAAATATTGCATTTGTCAAAATGATTTGATGACGTAACTGTTTTAAGTGCATATATGGCGGAAGGATCTGTGTGGTAAGGGGGTTTTTTGGACGCAAGGTGTCATGGGTAATTGCTGTCAGGTGCGGTGGAATCGAGCCACAAAGTTTTTTTGATCTCACTCATACTTATTCTCGTTCATACTTTTTCTAACTAGTACTGCAACAAACTCTCTTTATTTTGTCATTCATTTGTTCCCACATCGTGACTGTTTTATGTTTTGAATTATTAATATCACAAGTAAACCATACAAACGAAGAAGAACGTCTCGAGTTTTGTTTTGTTGTTGCCGTAGAAAGCGGAGTGAATGTGATAGTAGAGGAGCGTCAAGCTTAAGGCTACTTTAGGAATCTACAAATATAATTCAGTTCACTTCACATTACCATAGTGGAATGAAAAGAAAGGGGTGAATTATCTTGCCCTCGTCTTTAACTCTTTGTGCAGCAATGCAACTAGCCCGCTAGCATCACACACTGCAACTAATTGCCAGGTAGCAGCTAACGTGGACAAAATGATCACAAAACCAAATGCCAGCACACCAATGTGTGAATATTTCGGTTTAAAACTTTGAAACAAAATGAGCCCATCAACACCGACTAGCCAGTTTGTCGAATGTTTGCGAATACAACAACGCTCCCTTGAAACACAACCGGTTGACAGTCCTAACTCACTTCGCACATACTATGCGTTTGGTGAAGAAGGCAGGTGACAGGTCAATGGTGTGCGCTCACAGAACGTGTGGTTAAAGACTTGCTGATATTTAATACTATTATAAAACTGTGATAACTTAGTGCGTTATATATAATCAGGGAACCTATTGTTCAAGCAGGATGTAATTTTATTAACTAACTCTGTCAGCATGGTATATACACACACACAAGGCAGGACATCTCTAACTCAAGCTATAGGCATTCTGTGCTTAGACAATTAAGCTAAGCATACCCCCTTGTGTTGTGGGGTAGAACTGCAGGTAACTAACTACATTACCACAGAAAGTAACATTTTTAAAAAGTGCTGTTGCATTGTCATGTCATGTCGGTGTTCCTCACTCAGAATCTGCCAAACTTAATTTTGTTTTGCATGTGACCTGTTAATAGATCTGTTTAAACCAAGGGTCTCAAACTCAATTTACCTGGGGGCCACTGGATGCAGAAACTGAGTGAGGCTGGGCCGCAAGAAAAGATTTTTACAATAAGGGGGCGGGTTGGGGTGGGGGGTGTATATTGTAGATTGGAAGAGTTAGGGATGTATGGGATTCTGGGTATTTGTTCTGTTGTGTTTATGTTGTGTTACGGTGCGGATGTTCTCCCAAAATGTGTTTGTCATTCTTGTTTGGTGTGGGTTCACAATGTGGCGCATATTTGTAACAGTGTTAAAGTTGTTTATACGGCCACCCTCAGTGTGACCTGTGTGGCTGTTGACCAAGTATGTCTTGCAGTTGCTCACTGCATCTACAGAAGCCAAATACAACATGTTGCTGGGCTGGTACGCAGTTTGTACAGGTTGCAGAGGACGCTAAAGGCACAGTGTCCCCTTAATAATGCTGTTGGGGTGAAATTCGGGAGAATGATTACCTCTGGAGGGGCACTGAAAATTGGGAGTCTCCCGGAAATATCGAGGGTATACAAGTATAAACCTCGCGGGCCGCACCCACATTAAATTTTCACAATGAGGTGCGGGCCGCAAAATAACGTTCGCAAGCCAATTGACCCTGGTTTAAACTGTAGTGTTTATAATAATCAGGGAACCGATTAACCGTGACAACAAGTTGTGGATGACTGGCAAAAGAATTCACTGTTCGTTTAATTCCCATTTTGCACAAACCTGCTAAAGTGCTTATAGCGATGCTCAGAGTGAACCATTTTGTACCTTGTTTAGATGCGAGAAACAAAGAACAGAAACGCACACATGGACATGGAAATGTATTGATGCCGGAAAATAGAGGTTATTTGTATTTATGGTCCTATTAATTGATTTGATTGTTGTCCTAGGCCAGGGGTAGGGAACTTATGGCTCTAGAGCCAGATGTGGCTCTTTTGATGACTGCATCTGGCTCTCAGATAAATATTAGCTGACATTGCTTAACACGATAAGGAATGAATAATTCCGCTGGTAATCCACAGTTTTAAAAATAACGTTCAAATTATAAAACCTTCTCATGCATTTTAATCCAACCATCCATTTTCTATCGCACCTGTTCAAGAACTGCATCAATGGTAAGAAGTATTATATTTATTATTGGTTAGCTTTAGAATAACAATGTTATTAAAAAGAATAAGAGACTTATTATACTCTAAAAATGTTGGTCTTACTTAAAAATGCACGCATTTAGTTGTATTCATCCATTTTCTACCGCTTATTCCCTTTGGGGTCGCGGGGGGCGCTGGTGCCTATCTCAGCTAAAATCGAGCGGAAGGCGGCGTACACCCTGGACAAGTCGCGACCTATATGGCTCTCACGGAAATACATTTTGAAATATCTGGCTTTAATGGCTCTCTCAGCCAAAAAGGTTCCCGACCCCTGTCCTAGGCCTATAAGTGCACTTACTAATAGTTTATGTTGAGCTTCTAAGAGACTTACCTTTAATGACGTGGATAGCGTTGCCCTGCTTCAAATCCCACAAACGCACCGTTCCGTCCTCATAACCCACCACCGCACGTTTACCTTAAGAGAAAGAATAGCAAAAAATAAATATAATAAAAATGCTACCTTGTGTGGGACTACTATGTAGCATACCATCAGGAAGCACTTTTCCAGTGGTGGCTTGGCAAGCAGAACTCTGAAAGGTTTTGCAGTCACCGCTGGGGATCTTCCACATCCACATGTTGCCGCCATCTGTTCCTGCCAGCAGCACTGGGGCACAGGGATGCCACTCTAACCACTAAAAGCGGGAGAAAATGTAGGATGACTTTCCTCAAGCTCATTGAATTGTTGCACTTCGCTGACCACAACCTCTCAAGTGTGTTTGTTTTTACCTCCAGATCTCCGACTTCAAAAGACCAGACCTCCTCTTTTGTCTCCACTTTCCAGACTTTAATCACTCCGCTCATGTCTCCCGAAGCCACGAGAGACGAGTCATGACTGAACACGGCGCATGTGACAGAGTCCTTGTGTCCTTGTGGAGGTGAAAAGAAAGAAGGTTTATCGCAAAATAAACAACAAATGATACATTTAGCCGACGATAAATACTTAAAGGCCTACTGAAATGAGATTTTCTTATTTAAACGGGGATAGCAGGTCCATTCTATGTGTCATACTTGATCATTTCACGATATTGCCATATTTTTGCTGAAAGGATTTAGTAGAGAACATTGACGATTAAGTTAGCAACTTTTGGTCGCTAACAGAAAAGCCCTGACTTTACCGGAAGTCGCAGACGATGACGTCACCTTTTGATGCCTCCTCACGCCCTCACATTGTTTTTAATGGGAGCCTCCAACAAAAAGAGCTAATCGGACCGAAAAAAACTACAATTTCCCCATTAATTTGAGCGAGAATGAAAGTTTCGTGTTTGAGAATATTGATAGCGAAGGATTAGAAAAAAAAAAAAAAAGTTAAAAAAAAACGCAATTGCTTTGGGACGGATTCAGATGTTTTTAGACACATTTACTAGGATAATTCTGGGAAATCCCTTATCTTTCTATTGTGTTGCTAGTGTTTTAGTGAGTTTAACAGTACCTGATAGTAAGAGGGCTGTGTCCACGGGTGTCTTGACACCAGTGTCTCAGGGAAGTCGACTGCAGCTTTATGGAGGGCGCAAGCTCACTTTTTACCACAATTTTCTCACCGAAACCTGCTGGTTGACATTCGGTCGGGATCCATGTTTCCTTGACCGCTCTGATCCATAGTAAAGTTTCACCTCCGGGAAATTTAAACAAGGAATCACCGTGTGTTTGTGTGGCTAAAGGCTAAAGCTTCCCAACTCCATCTTTCTACTTTGAATTCTCCAGTATTAATTGAACAAATTGCAAAAGATTCAGCAACACAAATCTCCAAAATACTGTGTAATTATGCGGTTAAAGAAGACGACTTTTAGCTGTGTGTGTGTGTGTGTGTGTGTGTGTGTGTGCAGCGCTCATATTTCCTAACAGTCCGTGACGTCACGCGTACACGTCATCATTACGCGACGTTTTCAAGAAGAAATTTAAAATTGCAATTTAGTAAACTAAAAAGGCTGTATTGGCATGTGTTGCAATGTTAATATTTCATCATTGATATATCAACTATCAGACTGCGTGGTGGGTAGTAGTGGGTTTCAGTAGGCCTTTAAATCCTTATATTACATTGTGTTAATGCATGTTGATGACACATTCTAGCTGTGTGCCGCAAATTTAACAGCAACAAGAGTAAAAACGTGTCCTTATCGCAATGTAGCAATCTCGCTACTCAATCAGCAATTCTCGCCTCGGGGCGGTATAGCTCAGTTGGTAGAGTGGCCGTGCCAGCAACTTGAGGGTTCCTGGTTCGATCCCCGGTTCCGTCATCCTAGTTAATACCGTTGTGTCCTTGGGCAAGACACGTTACCCACCTGCTCCCAGTGCCACACACACTGGTTTGAAAAAAATTTAACTTAAATATTGGCTTTCACAATGTAAAACGCTTTGAGTCACTAGAGAAAAGCGCTATATAAATATAATTCACTTCACTTTGCCTCTACTCCAGCAAATAAACTACAGTAAGTTTCTTACAGGTAACAATATCCCTGGCTAGGAATAATAGCTTAACATGCTACACTGCACACCATATGAGGATATGCTAACCGCTAAACTAGCGTTGTATACATTGTAGAGCTCTTGAATATAAACAGAGGTGAGAGGATCAATACAAATTGCAAAAGTAACGAAACAAAGTATTATATCAGTTAATGACCAACACGACAATGGTTAGATTGATATTTTTTATGGTCTAAAAATATTTTTAAAAGTAATTGTTTACAAACTCAGGAAATAAGTCCCTGGACAGAGAGCTTCAAAGGTAAAAATAAAGGAATATAAAGAGTAAGGCTATAAGATTTCCGCATTAATGTAACAGCAGACATAGTCACAGAACTGGCCAATAAAAGGGAATCCCCTGTTAGACGCAGAGTATCACGGAAATTAACATGGGGTCCACCCATCCATCGATTTTCTAGTGCTTATTCCTTTTTGTGCTCGCTGGGGGTGCTGGTGCCTATCTCAGCTACAATCGGGCGGAAGGCGGCCTACATCCTGGACAAGTCGCCACCTTATCGCAGGAGAAGGAACATATTTTTGGGAAAAAAATTTGTAACATACAAACAAAACACGGCCTAAACGAAATCATTTTGAGACGGCCATTTGAAACAGCTACTAAACTACAAAGCTAAAGCTAGCAAAAACAATCCATACACCCACAACACATTGTATCTGCTTTTGTTGTGAACGACATCATTGATGCAAGATCGATGTACAAACAGGACTAGAGGTGGGAATCTTTGACCACCTCACTATTTGATTATGATTACGATTCAGGAGCTACAATTCAAATACAAATTGATTATTGATGCATATTTAATTCATTTATACTCATGCAGTCTTATATTTATCTTTGTTTAACTAAATAAGAGTTTATCACTTGTAACTTTTAAAAACAGAGCATTTTTATAAGAAATTCCAATCACAATTATTAAATTAATGGAAATGTGTGCAAAATTGGAACATAAGTGCCCTATAATAAAGAGGAGCTGGTCGGATCTCTCAGGGAGGTGGCTCGGTACAGTCAGCAAATTTTTAGAACCATCTGCATTACTTTATTTACAATAAATGAATCGATTTTTGAAATTTACAAATTGATTTTCTAATCGTCCATGTCCGAAATGCGATGAATTTCAAAAACTATTTTTTTCCGAACTCTAAACTTGAGAGGCTCTTTTTTTCTTAACAGCCTCAAGTTAAGCTCAGATCAACGGCACTTTTACAATAACAGGACTGTGCATAACATCCGGTCTGACTGCGTTAAAAAAAATTAAGGTTTCAAAAAGTACCATAAAACAGCAAAATGTAGTTTTCCAAAAATATTATGCTGACTTAAAATATTGGTCACAAATTGTCCAAAGATGTATTGCACAAATAAATGTGAGGATGTTTAGATTTAACTAAATTGTATTTATGACACAAAAAACACACACTCTATGGTGGTGAAATAAGTGTTAAAGGTAAAAAATGTAATTCAAAAAAGTAAACAGAAAACACTGATGTGATTTTTATATTATATTGTTATTATTATTCTAATGTCTTGTATTTACTACAATTATTTTAGTAGTTTTTTGATTCATTACTGATTTATATCTGTTTGTTAAATTACATATACCGTATTATTTAGAGTATAAGTCACTCCGAAGTATAAGTCGTACCTGCCGAAAATGCATAATAAAGAAGGAAAAAACACTGGAGTATAAGTCGCATTTTTTGGGGAAATGTATTTGATAAAAGCCAACACCAAGAATAGACATTTGAAGGGCAATTTAAAATAAATAAAGAATAGTGAACAGGCTGAATAAGTGTACGTTATATGACGCATAAATAAGAGAAGGTGCCTGCTATGTTAACGTAACATATTATGGTAAGAGTCATTCAAATAACTATAACATATAGAACATACTATACATTTACCAAACAATCTGTCACTCCTAATCGATAAATCCCATGAAATCTTACATGTCTAGTCTCTTACGTGAATGAGCTAAATAATATTTTTTGATATTTTACGGTAATGTGTTAATAATTTCACACATAAGTCGCTCCCGAGTTTAAGTCGCACCCCTGGCCAACTTATGAAAAAAACTGCGACTTATAGTCCGAAAAATACGGTATATTTAAATTAGATTTAAAGTTGAGTTTTGGTGGCACAATAAAAAAGTATAAATATTTTCAAGTTAATAAGCATTGTTATTAATCATGATTTCAATATCAATCAAAATAACTGATTATTATTTTTGCCATTCTCCCCCAGCCTTACATTGTGATATTTATCATTATCGCAGGAAGCTGCAGCATAGATCCATCCATCCATCCATTTTCTACCGCTTATTCCCTTTCAGGGTTGCGGGGGGCGCTGGCGCCTATCTCAGCTACAGTCGGGCGGAAGGCGGGGTACACGCAATATAGATTTCAGGCCATTTTGCTCATCCCTAATGTACATACAGTAAAACGTAAATGACTCAGCATCCTCGCTCACCTGTGCACTCAAACAGCACTTCGCCATCGCTCACCCTCCACACGTACGCCTTGTCGTCCTCTCCTCCCGTCACTGCCAAGCTGTTGGTGGCCGGGTCTAAGCTCACGCAAAACACGGAGCCTGTGCAGCAACGACAGAGCAAATCAAGTTTTCAAAACTGTAAACCCTACCTGGTCATCAAGGTGATTAAGGAACGTCGCTAGTACCGCTGTGCTTGGAGAAAGTCATCTCGCTGTCATCCTGATCCGCCTCCATCTCGTCCTCCGTCTCCCAGCCCTGGTCGTCGTCTGCAATAGAAGCCTCCTCAAAGTCCACATCTTCCAAGTCGTCAGCCAAGTCATCTGTGAGAGGAAGCCAATGGTTAGAGAAGAGACGATTAAAGGCCTACTGAAATGAGATTTTCTTATTTAAACAGGGATAGCAGGTCCATTCTATGTGTCATACTTGATCATTTCGCGATATTGCCATATTTTTGCTGAAAGGATTTAGTGGAAAACATCGACGATAAAGTTTGCAACTTTTGGTCGCTCATAAAAAAGCCCTGCCTTTACCGGAAGTAGCAGACGATGACGTCACCGGTGTGAGGGCTCCTCACATCCTCACATTGTTTATAATGTGATCCTCCAGCATTAAGAGCTATTCGGACCGAGAAAGCAACAATTTCTCCATTAATTTGAGCGAGGATAAAAGATTCATGGATGAGGATATTGATACTTAAGGACTAGAAAAAAAAAAAAAGTAAAAAAAAAAAAAAAGGCGATTGCGTTGGGAGCGATTCAGATGTTTTAAGACACATTTACTAGGATAATTCTGGGAAATCCCTTAGCTTTCTATTGTGTTAAGGGGGCACCGTGTAGGCACTGCCTTCAGCGTCCCCTACAATCTGTACAAACAGCGTGCCTGCCCAGCCACATTATGTATATGGCTTCTGAAGACGCAGTATGCGACTGCAAGACAAAGTTGATCAACAGCCACACAGGTCACCCTTATAAACAACTTTAACACTGTTACCAATATGTGCCACACTGTGAACCCACACCAAACTAGAATGACAAACACATTTTGGGAAAATGTCCGCACCGTAACACAACATAAACACAACAGAATAAATACCCAGAATCCCATGCAGCCCTAACTCTTCCAGGCTCAAATATACACCCCCCCCCCCCAACCCTGCCCCTTATTGTAGCCCGGAAGAGTTAGGGCTGCATTGGATTCTGGGTATTTGTTATGTTGTGTTTATATTGTGTTACGGTGCAGATGTTCTCCCAAAATGTGTTTGTCAATCTTGTTTGGTGTGGGTTCACAGTGTGACGCATATTTGTAACAGCGATGAAGTTGTTTATACGCCCACCCTCAGTGTGACCTGTATGGCTGTTGACCAAGTATGCCTTGCAGTCACTTCCGTGGGTTTGCCGAAGCCTTATACAAAATGTGACTGGGCCAGCACACTGTTTGTATGGTGGAAAAAAGGACGCTAAAGGCAGTGCCATCACGGCACGCCCATAATATTGTTGTCTGGGTGATAACCGGGAGAATGATTGCCCCGGGAGATTGTCGGGAGGGGCACAGATGTTCGGGTGTTTTTTGGAAAGATCGCGAGAGTTGGTAAGTATGTTGCTAGGGTGGGAAAGCCATTCAAAGAAGGTGAATAAACTAAAAAGTGCATGTTAGATTTTTTTTAAAGAAATCTTTTCTTACGGCCCAGCCTCACCCAATTTCTGCATCTAGTGGACCCCAGGTAAATTGAGTTTGAGACCCCTGTTTTAAAAGGATAGCAAAGGAACAGTTATACAGCTGTACATTGACTATCCGGGCGGTATAGCTCGGTTGGTAGAACGGCCGTGCCAGCAACTTGAGGGTTGCAGGTTCGATCCCCGCTTCCGCCATCCTAGTCATTGCTGTTGTGTCCTTGGGCAAGACACTTAACCCACCTGCTCCCAGTGCCACCCACACTGGTTTGGATGTAACTTAAATTTTGGGTTTCACTATGTAAAGCGCTTTGAGTCACTAGAGAAAACGCGCTATATAAATATAATTCACTTCACTATTCATCCACCCATCCATTTGCTACCGCTTATTACCTTTGGGGTCGCTGGCGCCTATCTCAGCTACAACCGCGCGGAAGGCGGTGTACACCCTGGACCAGTCGCCACCTTGTACACTGACTACTTTATATTTATTTAAAAAAAAAAAAGAATTAATATGCTAAATACTACTGCAGGGGTGTACTTGTTAGTAAGGTAGGCTACTGTAATACGTCTTTATAGTAAACTTACGTTTAGGTGATGCCCCTGCGATTGGAAACGTGCGTTATAAGCAAGTAGTGTCAACGTTTGTGTACATTTTATTCAGCACGCACCTGGACTTGCTTCAATGTCATCAAGGTCGATGACTTCAATTATTTCTTCGTCTTCGTGAAAATCCAGCGAATTTTGCTCCATGTTGGTTATGCTTTAGAAAAACCGGGAACACCACTTTAACTATATCTTACTTTATTTTCTTAAAAAAATAAAAAAACAACAACAACTAAATCAGCATAATGTGCAACGTCGAAAAGTGTGCGGTTCTTTAAGTCAAAAACAACATATGATCTTCTACTTTTAGTCCCACGTTGCTTCCTAAAATGATGCGTTTCATAAACTTTGCCCTGATTAATTCCTGCCAGGGGTTAGTTTGTTTACAATAGCAATTTTGCAAACACTCGGGATTCACAAAGTCACTTATTTGGTTGTTTAGTTAGACACCCAAATTACATTTTTGTTCATACCAAGCAGTTTCATGAAGTCAATTAAATATTAATACTTTAAAAAGAAAGACTGCCTGGAGGATAAAAATCGGGGCAATGTTTTCCCAAACTAAAGACCGGCGTGGGATGATGACATCACCAATGTTGCGTCAGCGTCATAAATGTTGCATCCGCTAGGTGGCAGTCTTGTCAAGAGTGAATCGGAGTGAATATGAGTAAGGTCTGGTTTGAATTATTGGGTTATGTTAACGCTCGAAAACAGTTTATAAATTGTACAATTAGTCATTGGGCCTAGTCCAGATATCAGTATCACAAAATGTGGCACACATAACAGGACAAGATTTCTGGACATTGCTCAACTTTGGCAATCACTCAGTGAAAGTGTGGCTGGTGCCTGGATTGGCATGCATGCGTTTACCGAATGTGATACAGTTGGACCTTCAAACATCTTAAGTCAGACAGGACATACCAGGAAGCTTTCCTTGAGCTTGACAGTGCTTGGATGGTCTCTAATAAGCTGGAGGAAATCACCTGTGGCATGGAAATACCGTATCCTCTACGCCAGGGGTCGGCAACTCGCGGCTCCGGAGCCGCATGCGGCTCTTGGATCACTTTGATGTGGCTCAGCTGCATACTTGCCGACCCCCTCATTTTTCCGAATTTCAGTGCCTCTCACAGAAATCTCCCATTCTCAAATTTTCACCCAGACAACAATATTGAGGGCGTGCCGTGATGGCAATGCCTTCAACGTTCTCTCAACTACGTCGTCGCGTCCGCTTTTATACTATGCTATCTGAGTGCTGGCCCGCCACATCTAGTGTGCGGCTGCTGACTCAACGCTCAAGCGACTGCAACGCATACTTGTTCAACAGCCATACAGGTTACACTGCCGGTCGTGATATAAACAACTTTAACACTCTTACTAATATGCGCCACACTGTGAACCCACACCAAACAAGAATGACAAACACATTTCGGGAGAACATCCGCACTGTAACGCAACATAAACACAACAGAACAAATACCCAGAATCCCATGCATCCCTAACTCTTCCGGGCTACATTATACACCCCCACTAGTACCCCCCTCCGTGCGTCGGTTGAGGTGGGCGGGGTTGGGGGTGGGGGGCGGGGTTTGGTGGCAGCGGGGGTGTATAATGTAGTCCGCAAGAGTTAGGGATGCATGGGATTCTGGGTATTTGTTCTGTTGTGTTAGAGTGCGGATGTTCTCCCAAAATGTGTTTGTCATTCTTGTTTGGTGTGGTTTCACAGTGTGGCGCCTATTAATAAGAGTGCTAAAGTTTGTTGTATCACAACCCTTAGTGTAACCTGTATGGCTGTTGAGCAAGTATGCCTTGCAGTCGCTTGTTTGTGTCTGCAGAAGCCTCATACAACATGCGAATGGGCTGGTAAGCTGTTTTTTTACGGTTGTAGAGGGCGCTAAACGCATTGTCATTATAGCACGACCTTAATGTTGTTAGGGTGAACACAAGCAGACAGTCGATAGAATAGTTGCTCGGAAACTCGGTAGTCTTCCGGAAAGACTGAGATGGTTGGCATTCAAATAAAACTCGCGGGCCGCACTAATATAACATTTTCACATTAAGGTGGGGGCCCCGTGTCTGAGACCCCTAGTTAATACATAGCACAAAGCAAAAAAAAAAACTTTGTACGCTGTGTTATTTCATTTTAAATTTCAAAAGAGTCTTGTGGCTCCCATAGTTTTCTTTATTTTGTGAAAACGGGTCAAAATGGCTCTTTGAGTGGTAAAGGTTGCCGACCCCTGCTCTACGCAGACTATAGATGTCGATCTTCGCTACCAACTTTTCTGCATCAGACGTAAGGAGGTAGAATCCAGCCAGCCTATCAGGCTGCTATCTGGAGACGGTCTCTTCAAACCCAGCCATCTTTACCAAGCCCCAAGCACCATGGATGGAGCACAAATGATGAAGGGCAGCTGGACATACGGTGGATGCGTGATTCCCCAGCACCAGATGCTGTCTTGCAGTTGCTATCCTGCAAGTATGTGAAGTCATGCAAACTACCTGAGTGCACTTGTCTCAACAAAGGGCTGAAGTGCACAAACCTGTGTAAACCAATGCGGTAACAAAGAGCCCCGTGCACACCCGACAGACTCAGATGTATCAATCAATCAATCAATCAATCAATCAATCAACGTTTATTTATATAGCCCCAAATCACAAATGTCTCAAAGGACTGCACAAATCATTACGACTACAAGATCCTCGGAAGAACCCACAAAAGGGCAAGGAAAACTCACACCCAGTGGGCAGGGAGAATTCACATCCAGTGGGACGCCAGTGACAATGCTGACTATGAGAAACCTTGGAGAGGACCTCAGATGTGGGCAACCCCCCCCCCCCCCCCCCCCCCCCCCTCTAGGGGACCGAAAGCAATGGATGTCGAGCGGGTCTAACATGATGCTGTGAAAGTTCAATCCATAGTGGCTCCAACACAGCCGCGAGAGTTCAGTTCAAAGCGGATCCAAGACAGCAGCCAGAGTCCCGTCCACAGGAAACCATCTCAAGCGGAGGCGGATCAGCAGCGTAGAGATGTCCCCAACCGATACAGGCGAGCGGTCCATCCTGGGTCCCGACGAGTGGTCCATCCTGGGTCTCGACTCTGGACAGCCAGTACTTCATCCATGGTCATCGGACCGGACCCCCTCCACAAGGGAGGGGGGGACATAGGAGAAAGAAAAGAAGCGGCAGATCAACTGGTCTAAAAAGGAGGTCTATTTAAAGGCTAGAGTATACAGATGAATTTTAAGGTGAGACTTAAATGCTTCTACTCATGTAGATGAAGATATGGATGTTGATTAAAAAATGATGATTGTAAGGAGCTAATAGTAATTGACCCTCTGTGACTCAGTGGCACTATGATGTTAAGTGACATTGTAACATTTTCCTACTGTTCTCATCTGTCATGGAGTTATACTGTTATACTTTATCTGTCTATCCATCTATCTTTCTATCTATCTGTCATTTATTTATCTATCTTGCCTCTACATGTATTGGGAAGACATTTAATTTGTCAAAAAGTATCCTCAGTTAGAAACTACATTGCAATGATTTAGAACCGACAATCAGCTCATTTAAGACTTATATATTTACACTTGTACTAGATACATTTCTTGAAACACTACTTAAGTGTTTATTACAAGTCTCTATAGTTGGCCAATAGTTCAAAGATTTCCAGGGAAGGCAATGATTTGTTTGTGAACAACAGCAGTCTGTTACTTTAAAGGCCTACTGAAACCCACTACTACCCACCACGCAGTCTGATAGTTTATATATCAATGATGAAATATTAACAATACGGCCTTTTTAGTTTACTAAATTACAATTTTAAATTTCCCGGGAGTTTCGTCTTGAAAACGTTGTGTAATGATGACGTGTACGCAAGACGTCACGGGTTTTTAGGAAGTATGAGCGCTACGCACACACACAGCTAAAAGTCGTCTGCTCTAACCGCATAATTGCACAGTATTTTGGACATCTGTGTTGCTGAATATTTTGCAATTTGTTCAATTAATAATGGAGAAGTCACAGTAGAAAGATGGAGTTGGGAAGCTTTAGCCTTTAGCCACACAAACACACGGTGATTCCTTGTTTAAAATTCCCAGAGGTGAAAATTTATTATGGATCAGCGAACATGGATCCAGACCAAATGTCAACCAGCAGGTTTCGCTGAGAAAATTGTGGTTAAAAATGTTCTTCTTACCGGAGAAAAGCTGAGCTTGGGCCGTCCGTACAGCAGCCGTCAACTTCCCTGAGACATTGGCGTCAACACACCCGTGGAGACATCCTTCCGACTATCAGGTACTATTAAGCTCACTAAAACACTAGCAACACGATAGAAAGATAAGGGATTTCCCAGAATTATTGTCAGGCTTTCCCCTGACAGTTTGTCTTTGTTTGAGTTTTTTCCTCTGCATTTGTCTTTGTTTCCTCCGTGTTTAGTATCTCCTGTCTTTAGTTCCTGTCAAGTGCTCTTATTTTGGTTCAGCTTCCTGTTTGTCTCCCTGTGTGCTGTTGTCACCTCATCTGCGGCTGATTGGCACCTGGCCACACCTGTAGTCAATCAGCCCGCTCCTATTTGTACCCACTTTGTCTTCCAGTCAGTGCTGGATCATTGTCGTTGCCACATGTCGCTCCTGTCGTGTCAATGTCATTTTCTACTTGTCATTCCTACTGGTCGTGTGAATGCAGCGTAGCGGTAATGCCGTGATCCACGTCTTGGATCATGGCATACTCTGGTTTTGGTTCTGTTTATCACATTCTGTCTTGTATTTGTCTTCCTCAGTTCTTTGTGGCACTTCCTGGTTTTTTTTCCGTTGTCATAGTTACCCACTTAGTGTCACCTGTCTCTGCTTTGATCACGCGCACCTGCCTTTGATTATTTATCTCCCTATATATTCCCGCCTCTGTTCAACATTCAGTCTTGGACTCTTGCTTGCTACACGCAACAGCTGACGCCGCTCTTCCAACATTGTGGTAAATCTATTTTTTGTATATTTGTTAGCTTATATGCTATTTTGTTTATGTCCCTAGCTTCCATGCTAGCGCCCTTTGTTCTTTCTAGCTCCCAAACTAGTTCTGTTGGTATTTGGTTAGTGCCTTTGTGCAAGTGTTTTTGTTCTTAGTTTGTTTAATTATATAATTCATTTCTTATCCCTACCCTCACGCTGTGTTCCATCTTCCGCTGCACCCACGAGAGAACAACTCGTCACCACAATGCCACCGAGACGTCACAGGTAAGCTATATTTGATAGATATTTTGTAGCTTACTGTTTTTTGTTCCCTGCTTCTGATTAGTTTGTTCATAGCCCTTAGTTTGTTATATATATATGCGTGCTTTTTGTTTGTACCCCTTTGTTTTTGTCTTAGTATTTAATTAAATATGTTTTCACATTCCATGCCTGCCTCCATCTCTGCATCTTGGGGTTCGTCATCAAATAATCCTGACAATTATCCTAGTAAATGTGTCTAAAAACATCGGAATCCGTCCCAATGCATTTTTTTTAACACGTTTTTTTTTTTTTTAGTCCGTCTCTATCAATATCCTTAAACACGAATCTTTCATCCTCGCTCAAATTAATGGGGAAATTGTCGTTTTCTCGGTCCGAATAGCACTTTTTGTTGGAGGCTCCTATTAAAAACAATGTGACGAAGACGACCCCATATTTGGGACGTCATCGTCTGCGACTTCCGGTAGAGGCAGGGCTTTTCTCTTAACACCGACAGTTGCAAACTTTATCGTGGATGTTCTCTACTAAATCCTTTCAGCAAAAATATGGCAATATCGAGAAATGATCAAGTATGACACATAGAATGGACCTGCTATCCCCGTTTGAATAAGAACATGTCTTTTCAGTAGGCCTTTAAGAGGTTATAAATACTGCGAAGCTGCCAGTCATCAAGGTCTATCATGTCAAAACTTAATCTGGGGATTTATAGGAATAAAAATCCAACTATAAATTTCTTACCCAGGTGGTACCGATAAGTGAGGTTTTGCGTCTTGGCCCAAGGACTAAATAGACAGTAATAATCCTAATACTTACTTTACATACCATGCAATATATCCAAGTAATAAAAGAGGAAGGACCAAAAAGTAAATCATCAATCTGCATTTATTTATTTATGATGAACTCAAACTCAACTCAACTCTTCCATTTATCTATTTGTTTGAGTTACAGATTGAGTACAGTAAGTGAAAAAACAAGTGTTAGAAATTGCGGTGAAACTGAAAGTGGTTGGATTAGATAAGCTCTGCTTTTTCATGCACCTAGAAACTGATTGTGGCTTTATGTCACTGGGACAGTATTTACAAATACATTTATGAAAATAAAGTATACTTACTTGGGCTGTCAAAAATAACAAGTTAACGTGATAAATCACAAAAGGAATATTGCATTGGTTTTGTAGATATGCAGTAGGGGTGTGGGAAAAAATCAATGCGAATACGAATCGAATCGAATACGTTGTGCGATTCAGAATTGATTCTCATTTTTTAAAAATAAAATTTTTTAATTTTTATTTATTTTCATTTATTTTTTAATCAATCCAACAAACCACTACACAGCAATACCATAACAATGCAATCCAATTCCAAAACCAAACCTGACCCAGCAACACTCAGAACTGCAATAAACAGAGCAATTGAGAGGAGACACAAACACGACACAGAACAAACCAAAAGTAGTGAAACAAAAATGAATATTATCAACAGTATCAATATTAGTTATAATTTCAGCATAGCAGTGATTAAAAATCCCTCTGACATTATCATTAGACATTTATAAAAATAAAAAAAAGAACAATCGTGTCACAGTGGCTTACACTTGCATCGCATCTCATAAGCTTGACAACACACTGTGCCCAATGTTTTCACAAAGATAGAATAAGTCATATTTTTGGTTCGTTTAATAGTTAAAACAAATTTACATTATTGCAATTGATAAAACATTGTCCTTTACAATTATAAAAGTTTGTTTTTTAAATCTACTACTCTGCTTGCATGTCAGCAGACTGGGGTAGATTCTGCTGAAATCCTATGTATTGAATGAATACAGAATCGTTTTGAATCGGAAAAATATCGTTTTTGAATCTAGAATTGAATTGAATCGAAAAAATCGATGTATTATCAAATCGTGACCCCAAGAATCAATATTGAATCGAATCGTGGGACACCCAAAGATTCGCAGTCCTAATATGCAGAATCATTAACCGTGAATGGTTACCTGAAGGACGGTACGAGTTGTTGTTGTTAAAGTTAAAGTACCAATGATTGTCACACACACACACTAGGTGTAGTGAAATTTGTCCTCTGCATTTTTACCATCCCCTTGTTCACCCGCTGGGAGGTGAGGGGAACAGTTGGCAGCAGCTGTGCCACGACCGGGAATCATTTTTGGTGATTTAACCCCCAATTCCAACCCTTGATGCCGAGTACCAAGCAGGGAGGCAATGGGTCCCATTTTTATAGTCTTTGGTACGACTCTGCCGGAGTTTGAACTCACGACCGACCGATCTCAGGGCGGACACTCTAACCACGAAGCCGCTGAGTTGTGGTCATTGATCTGGTCAATCAACAATTATTAATTGATGCATCAGTGCAAAGATGAGTGAAGGGACACCAATTGGTGTCAACGCTGGCAAATTTCACTTGATAATGAATCCGGATTGACATTGGATACAACTGGTATAGTTTTGGGCAAATAGAATTCAAATTCAAATAGCATTCAAGTAGCCTATAAAACATTTGAAAAATGTTCCTGAATGACGGTCTAAAAATAAAATTGCACATTTGTCCAAATATTGGGGTCTTTCTTTAAATTCATTTGAATTAAGCAGGCAGGTACTATTATGTGATTAATCCATTTCAAAAGTGTGATTAATTTGCTTGAAAAAAAAATATCCTTTGACAGCACTAATACTAATACAATATTTAATCAAAAATATAAATATCTCTAAAATGTATGCATTATACAAATACAATTATATACTTACAATATCAATACTTATAAATAAAATTAGGGGTGGGCAAATTAATGCGTTAATTACGATTTAATTCATCACTCTATTAACGCCGACAATTATTTTATCGCACATTTGCGTATGTTGGTTACATGCTTTTATTTTGTTAACGCCTTTTCTTAACAATATGGCGACGCCCGGACGGGCTTCGGCGTGGAGGAGCTCTTGCTAAAGATGGAACATTTGGCAAAAATACCGGACAATTCTGCAAATTTCATGGCTGGCTTCCAGCGTGGTCACTCCGGGATCAGTTACGACCGCCAGACAATTCTGGATGTGGATAGATCGGGCCGTTTTGGACTGAATGACGCGTGCTTGCTAGACCGGCTAGCTAGCATGGGAATACTTTGCCGGCTACATCCAGCGGCCTGTGAAGCAGCGGAGTATATGTGTTGTCTGTCTATTTATGAATAATGCAGACGAGGAGTGTTGGCTGAGTTCTTAACGTTTCCTTTCAGAGCGTGCATATCACAACATACAAGATGGCGACACACAACCTATACCGGGCTACCGCGCATGCTCGTCACTCCTGTTGCATGCTGGGTAGGGTAGTTCTTTTTTTCCCTGGCTCATAACATCACAATATAGTACCATGTATATGATGCATTCAGTTTATTAAAGCACTAAGCAAACAATCGGAAAATTCCCATCATATCAATTCCTAGATATGGTCTTAATTATTTTAAGTGCACTACACATAATAAACACAACATTATTAATATTGCTACTACAGATAATTTGATCAAAAATTCCCTAAAACAGCCCACTACCTAAAATATAGTTTTTTTTAAACATAAGATCCCTGATAAAAAGAAATGTTTCTTCTGTTACCTCAGAAATTGCCTGTTCAGATGTTATGATTGTGGCTCAGAGATTTGTATGTAGATAATATTTATTTTCCATAACAAACAGGATAACTTAAATACCCTGGCAGTGGCAATAAGCTCAATTGTTTGTATTTACATTTTTTGAGTTGATTTTCATAAAATATGCTATTTAACTGCTACTGTTTAACAAGGACTGATTTAAATTGTGTTTGCACCACAAATGTTTTGGCGCTTTTTTTCATTTGGGAGAATATTCCAATAAAGGTGCACTACACACTACTTTTGAATTCATTATTGGGCTTTGTGTATACAATGCAGTTAATCGGGATTAATCGGAGAAATAGTGCGATTAACTTCGATTAAAATGTTTAATCGTTGCCCAGCCCTAAATAAAATACAATATACATTTTTTACGTAACAAAAACAATGAATAATCATTTATCACACTAATGAAAGAGGACATATCACATAACCTAATTAACAACCTTCAGAAACATTCATTTTCCAGGCTGTTTGAAATATAATCAGGATAACCCACCATACCAACATTGTTCACGTCATCTCTGGTGTGCAATATGGGGTGAGGCTTCTTTAAAGGCCTACTGAAATGAGATTTTCTTATTTAAACGGGGATAGCAGGTCCATTCTATGTGTCATACTTGATCATTTCGCGATATTGCCATATTTAGGATTTAATAGAGAACATCGACGATAAAGTTCGCAACTTTTGGTCGCTAATAAAAAAGTCTTGCCTGTACCGGAAGTAGCAGACGATGTGCGCGTGACGTCACCGGTGTGAGGGCTCCTCATACCCTCACATTGTTTATAATGTAATCCTCCAGCAGTAAAAGCTATTCGGACCGAGAAAGCGACGATTTCCCCATTAATTTGAGCGAGGATGAAAGATTTGTGGATGAGGAAAGTTAGAGTGAGGCACTAAAAAAAAAAGAAAAAAAAAAGACTGCTCCGGGCAGCGGCAGTGGTAGCGTTTCAGATGTAATTAGACACATTTACTAGGATAATTCTGGAAAATCCCTTATCTGCTTATTGTGTTAATAGTATGTTAGCGAGATTGTAGAAGTCATACCTGGCTGCGGTGAACGCCAGAGTCTCTGAGAGAAGCCATGGAGGAGCCAAGATTACAGCTGCTTTTTTGACAGCTGCTGCAGGAGGTTCCATAATCCACTGAAGTCTCCGGTAAGAGCTGACTTTAATATCACAATTTTCCCATCCAAAAACTTGCCTGTTGACGTAGACAAACATGTTCGCTTGACCGCTCTGTGTTAAAGCTTCACAACAAACAAACACCGGCTTTGTTTCGGTGCTAAAGGCAGCTGCAATCCACCGGTTTCCACCAACAGCCTTCTTATTTATAGTCGCTATTATTGATTGAACAAATTGCAAAAGATTCAGCAACACAGATTTCCAAATTACTGTGTAATTATGCGATGAAAAGAGACGACTTTTAGCCATAAGTGGTGCTGGGCTAAAATGTCCCCTATAACGTCACAAACACGCGTCATCATTCCGCGACGTTTTCAACAAGAAACTCAGCGGGAAATTTAAAATTGTAGTTTAGTAAACTAAAAAGGCAGTATTGGCATGTGTTGCAATGTTAATATTTCATCATTGATATATAAAGTATCAGACTGCGTGGTTGGTAGTAGTGGGTTTCAGTAGGCCTTTAAAGATACAAAATCACACAATTCACCTTATCTGGCACACAGTAGTAAAAACAAACACACTAATAAGGCCTTTGAGCAGTGACCGCATGAGAGTTAATTACTCCATGCTGCTCGGTGAAACTTTGATGGAAAGTTTTAGACTAACTGGCTCAACTATAAGAAATCAGTGTCAGCATTTTACGTCTGCAGTTTCATGGCATCCTTATTTTTTTTATTTTTAGTGACTGACATCACAACATTTTTTAAATCCAAGCCATGGGTGTCAAACTCTGGCCCGCGGGCCAAATGTGGCCCTTCCTGTAATTTCATTTGGCCCTTGAGGCAATGTCAAATTAACATTTTGGTGGTTTCGCTGTAACACCGCATTCACCACCAATACTCATACTTGTCAACCCTTCCAATTTTCCCAGGAGACTTCCGAAGTTCAGTGCCCCTCCCGAAAATCTCCGGGGGCAACCATTCTCCCGAATTTCTCCCAATTTCCACCCGGACAACAATATTGGGGGCGTGCCTTAAAGGCACTGCCTTTAGCGTTCTCTGCAACCTGTGGTCACGTCTGCTTTTCCTCCATACAAACAGCGTGTCGGCTCAGTCACATAATATATGGGGCTTTAGCACACACACATGTGAATGCAAGGCATACTTGATCAACAGCCATACAGGGCACACTGAGGGTGGCCGTATTAACAATGCCAACACTGTTACAAATATGCGCCAGACTGTGAACCCACACCAAATAATAATGACAAACACATTTCGGGAGGACACCCGCACCGTAACGCAACAGAACAAATACCCAGAACCCTTTGCAGCACTAACTCTGCAGGTCCCTATTAAAAGGTTAATTTGTTCAACCTTGGCCCGTGGCTTTGTTCAGTTTAAAATGTTGGCCCACTCTGTATCTGAGTTTGACACCCCTGATCTAACCCATGACATGGGATTTGGTTGGATCATGTTTGCAATGATGCGGGAAAACCGTTTTCACTTCTGAACAACACTGAGGTCGCCGTGTTTTGTCTGCACGCTGAGTCATGCGAGAGCGTGCTGGGTGAGACGACAGCTTCCCCTCGCAAAACCACTAACAGCCAGTTGTGTGTGTCTTGCAAGTGGTCTGGTCCGCAGCCCGCGTGTGATGTGTCTGCTGTGGTGGCAGGGTGGTAGTTTGCGCTTGGATGTTGACTTTCTGGCCTGACTGCCACTCCTCATCGAGCCTCTGGCCTAAAACATGGTGTATTTTTGGAACACTCTTACTCAGGGTTTCTTGTTGTTGTCATGTTTGATGGATATCGAAGGAACAGGCATACAGTCGTTTGGTTCTTTTATGAATTTATTATGGGTCTTCTGAAAGTGTGACCAAATCTGCTGGGTCAAATGTTTCTGTTGTATTTGATCAATCAATCAATCAATCAATGTTTACTTATATAGCCCTAAATCACTAGTGTCTCAAAGGGCTGCACAAACCACTACGACATCCTCGGTAGGCCCACATAAGGGCAAGGAAAACTCACACCCAGTGGGACATCAGTGACAATAATGACCCAGTGGGACGTCGGTGACAATGATGACTATGAGAACCTTGGAGAGGAGGAAAGCAATGGATGTCGAGCGGGTCTAACATGATACTGTGAAAGTTCAATCCATAATGGATACAACACAGTCGCGAGAGTCCAGTCCAAAGCGGATCCAACACAGCAGCGAGAGTCCCGTTCACAGCGGAGCCAGCAGGAAACCATCCCAAGCGGAGGCGGATCAGCAGCGCAGAGATGTCCCCAGCCGATACACAGGCGAGCAGTACATGGCCACCGGATCGGACCGGACTCCCTCCACAAAGGAGAGTGGGACATAGAAGAAAAAGAAAAGAAACGGCAGATCAACTGGTCTAAAAAGGGAGTCTATTTAAAGGCTAGAGTATACAAATGAGTTTTAAGGTGAGACTTAAATGCTTCTACTGAGGTGGCATCTCGAAGTGTTACCGGGAGGGCATTCCAGAGTACTGGAGCCCGAAATGAAAAAGCTCTATAGCCCGCAGACTTTTTTTGGGCTTTGGGAATCACTAATAAGCCGTAGTCCTTTGAACGCAGATTTCTTGCCGGGACATATGGTACAATACAATCGGCAAGATAGGATGGAGCTAGACCGTGTAGTATTTTATACGTAAGTAGTAAAACCTTAAAGTCACATCTTAAGTGCACAGGAAGCCAGTGCAGGTGAGCCAGTACAGGCGTAATGTGATCAAACTTTCTTGTTCTTGTCAAAAGTCTAGCAGCCGCATTTTGTACCAACTGTAATCTTTTAATGCTAGACATGGGGAGACCCGAAAATAATACGTTACAGTAATCGAGACGAGACGTAACGTACAAGTAGACCGCCTGAGAGACTGTGTGGGTGTCAGAGGGACTGCGTTAGAGTGGTTCAGAGAGGTCCTTCTCTGTCAGGCTGGGGGACGCCACCTCTTCTGTCCCGCTTTACTGAGGTGTCCCCCAGGGATCTATTTTAGGCCCCATTCTCTTTTCCTTTTATATTCTCCCTCTTGGAGAGTTTTTTTTTAGGAAACATGGAGTGTTCTATCACTTTTATGCAGATGACTGTCAAATTTATATTCCAATTTCAAAAGGCCACGGCCCCCTGACACCCCTTCTCAACTGTCTATGCGACGTCAAGGCTTGGTTAGCCCAGAGTTTTTTTAATAATGACTGAGGGGAAAAACGGAAATTTTATTTTTTGGCTCGGGACCATTGCAAAATTATGTGCGTCCCAAAGTCACCAGCCTTGGTGTCACTATATACATCGATTTTAAACTTGACAAACAAGTCAATGGCGTTTTAAAATGGTGTTTTTATCATCTTCGTCTTTTAGTAAAGGTAAAACCGTTTTTATCTTTTAACATTTTTGAACAAGTCGTGCATGCTTTTATTTCAAGTGGCCTGGACTACTGCAATGCACTTTATGCTGGTATTAGCCAAAAAGCTCTCTCCCGGTTGCAGTTAGTCCAGAACGCGGCAGCACGACTTTTAACAGGGGCCAGGAAATGCCAGCATATAACCCCGATTCTTCAGAGTTTGCACTGGCTCCCTGTTCATTTTAGAATTGATTTTAAAACATTGCTGTTTGTTTTTAAATCTTTACATGGACTGGCACCTCAGTATATCTCGGACCTCATCCAAATTTACACTCCTGCGCGTGCTCTGAGGTCCGAGAGCCAGTTCCAGCTCATGGTGCCCAAGACCAGACTTAAGACCAGGGGAGACAGGGCCTTCTCTGTGGTCGGCCCTAAGCTCTGGAACACTCTGCCCCTCCATGTTCAAACTGCTTCTACAGTGGAGTGTTTTAAGTCTCGTCTTAAGACCCACTTTTATTCTTTGGCTTTTAACACTACGTGAGTTGTGTGGTCCTCTGTCCTCTGTTGTCCTCTGTGGTTTTTTTATACATTTTGATTTCTATTTTACTTTTTTAATTGCTTTTACCCTTTAAAATTGTTTTTAATCTTATTTATTTTTATATAGTTTTTATATTGGTTTTATATTTATTTTTTGTTTTTATTCAGTCATTGGTGGAGTATAATATTGTTTTTAATATTGTTTTTAACATGGCTGTGCAGCACTTTGGAAACATTATTGTTGTTTAAATGTGCTATATAAATAAAGTGGATTGGATTACAAGTACACAAATATAGACACGCTTCGACACAAAAAAAAAAAATTTTGTTGCTAAAAAATATTTATTTGCAGGAATAAGATTACTGTTTTATTTAAAAAAAGATGTGGACTTTTTTAATTTGCATTACCAACAGAAAAAAAAAGTTATTGGTTTAATCTTCAGGGGTATACATACTGCAATAGAATAGCGCCAGGACGAATAAGACCTCAGAGAATTAAAAGTGCATAAAACAATTTTGGATTTGTATTTTTTCTACTTTTTTTGCTCAAATCTCCCAATTCAGTCCGAAATAAAAAATAGCAAACATGCCATGTATGATTATATTGTGTAATGGCTGTACTCTTAAAAATTCCAGTCAATGCAGACTTTTTTGTCCCACGATGCTAAACTGCTGTTAGGTGTGAAAACTGACACAGAGAAAAATATAATAATGCAACACAATCTGTTGTGTTACTAATCTTCTATATAGTCATGAATTGATTAATGTGGACCCCGACTTAAACAAGTTGAAAAACTGTTACCATTTAGTGGTCAATTGTATGGAATATGAACTGTACTGTGCAATCTACTAATAAAAATTGAATCAATCAGGCATACTCTTTGCCACAGTACCTTCCAGTTGTTCTCAACCTTTTTTTAGTGATGTACCCCCTGTGAACATTTTTTTAATTCAAGTACCCCCTAATCAGACCAAAGCATTTTTGGTTGACAAAAAAAAGATTAAAAAAATTAAATACAGCACTGTCATCAGTTTCTGATTTATTAAATTGTATTACAGTGCAAAATATTGCTCATTTGTAGTGGTCTTTTTTGAACTATTTGGAAAAAAAGATTGTTGAAAAATAAAAAAGTGATTCAATTATAAATATTTCTACACATAGAAGTAACCATCAACTTAAAGCACCCTCTTTTGAAATTGTAGTAGAGATCCATCTGGATTCATGAACTGAATTCTAAACGTTTACTCACAAAAAAAGAAATCTCTAACATCAATATTTGTGGAACGTATCCACAAAAAATGTAGCTGTCAACACTGAATTTGTTGTATTTTTTTTCACAGTTTATGAACTTACATTCATATTTTGTTAAAGTATTCAATAAATATGTTTATAAAAGATTTTTGAATTGTTGCTATTTTTAGAATATTTTTGGAAAAAATCCCACGTACCCCTTGGCATACTTTCAAGTACCCCCAAGGGTACGCGTACCCCCATTTGAGAACCACTGCCTTAGCCTTTTAACTCAATTTGGGTAATTTTAAAATTATTGGAAAAAAACAACCAACCATAACATGTTTACTGTTTTTGTTTCGAACTGAAGTTGATCGAGAGATCTAAGCAAAAAAGTAGAAAAAAATATGAATCCAAAACATTTTCATACACCATGAACTCCCTTGAGGACTAATTCGTCTTGGCGCTATGTTATATTCAGCTAAAATTATTTTCCAGTGTATTATTGATATGTGAAAGAATTTTAAATAAAAATTTAACATGAAAAAAACCTTCTTGGAACAAAATATTACATTTGTAGTAACACAAAGTTATGGCCAAAAATAGAGAAAAAAGGGTTCACAAGTGTGAAAAAGGACTATTCAGTTGTTTGTTTGCCAAATACGTAACAATGAAGCATGTTTTTTTAGACTGGTTATAAAATATTTAGGTTTTTGTGGAACGCGGTCTAACAATTTGCAAAGTGCTGTTTTAGGGTGAAAACAAATTCAGTATGGCTCCCGAATCCTAACATTTTCCTGTATGCGGCGACTCCTGGATGCAAAAAGTACAACTGACATAATCAGCTATTTGGCAATGTGAAAGTGACACTCATTAAATTGCAAATGCGCTGCTTTGGACAACATAAACCAGCCTAATCCTAGTTTTGACATCAGTCAGGCTCTACACACATGCATTTTATGAGTGTCTGCATCACCCAAAGCCCTTACAATAACAATACAGATGTCCATAACCGACCCGGTTTTTTTGAAAAAGTATAAATCCCTTTTACTGAGTCTGCGTAATGATTATCTTTTATGGCCTTTTATTGGTTGCATGTTGTAAAAAAAAATCAACAGTGCAGTTTTTCAGCCATGTGTGTACACATTGATGCCAGTATGAGACAAATATAGTAATTTTTCACCTTTATACAACATGTAACTAAAGGCCTACTGAAATTAGATTTTCTTATTTAAACATGGATAGCAGGTCCATTCTATGTGTCATACTTGATCATTTTGCAATTTATGCCATATTTTTGCTGAAAGGATTTAGTCGAGAACATCGACGATAAAGTTCTCAACTTTTGGTCGCTAATAAAAAAAGCCTTGCCTGTACCGAAGTAGCAGTCGATGTGCGTGTGACGTCACGGGTTGTGGAGCTCCTCACATCCTCACATTGTTTACAATCATGGCCACCAGCAGCGAGAGCGATTCGAACCGAGAAAGCGACGATTTCCCCATTAATTTGAGCGAGGATGAAAGATTCGTGGATAAGGAAAGTTAAAGTGAAGGACTAGAAAAAAAAGATGGCAGTGGAAGCGATTCGAACCGAGAAAGCGGCGATTTCCCCATTAATTTGAGCAAGGATGAAAGATTCGTGGATAAGGAAAGTTAAAGTGAAGGACTAGAAAAAAAAGATGGCAGTGGGAGCGATTCATATGTTATTAGACACATTTACTAGGATAATTCTGGAAAATCCCTTATCTGCTTATGTTTTAGTGAGATTTTATGGTCGTACCTGAAAGTAGGAGGGGTGTGGCCACAGGAGTGGTGACCGCCAGTGTCTCTGAGGGAAGCCACGTTTCTCGACGAGGCGAAGCGTAGGCAGCCTTTTTTTTTCCCCCTCCTCCACGGTGGAAGCATCCCCCGTTCGGGGGCGGCCGGTCGGAGGAGGCAAGAGAGTCCGCAGATGCCTATTTGACAGGTGCACGAGGAACGACGCAAGCTATCCGCTCATGTCTACGGTAAGAGCCGACTTATTACCACAATTTTCTCACCGAAACCTGCTGTTTGACATGTGGTAGGTAACCATGTTCGCTTGACCGCTCTGTTCCATAGTAAAGCTTAATTGTCATCTTTCAGGTATGTAAACAAGGAAACACCGACTGTGTTTGTGTTGCTTAAGGCAGCCGCAATACACCGCTTCCCACTTACATCTTTCTTCTTTGACGTCTCCATTATTAATTGAACAAATTGCAAAAGATTCAGCAACACAGATGTCCAGAATACTGTGTAATTATGCGATTTAAAGCAGACGACTTATAGCTGGGATCGGGGCTGGAACAACATGTCCGCTACAATCCGTGACGTCACGCGCACGCGTCATCATACCGCGACGTTTTCAACAGGATACTTAGCGCGAAATTTAAAATGGCAATTTAGTAAACTAAAAAGGCCGTATTGGCATGTGTTGCAATGTTAATATTTCATCATTGATATATAAACTATCAGACTGCTTGGTCGGTAGTAGTGGGTTTCCGTAGTCCAGAAGTAATGTCCCAGGTCAGCTCTTAAGTGTATGCAACGTTAAAGACGTTCCCATCAGTGCAGCTAATTGGCAGGTGAAAAAGTGAGATTACGACAGCCTTAAAAAAGTTGCAATCCCCTTGCTTCTTATTCATGAGGTCACACTTTATGACATTGCCTCCTACTTTAGCAAGCCTACAAAGATGAAGTTCTCAAATTTTGAAACTGTAATTTAAATTAATTCGTCTTCCGAAAGTCTCGATAGTGCACAACAGCATCAATGCTGATCATCTTACATAACGGATGCTCTGTTGCCAAACAGAAATCACAATCCTCTGTTGTCATGGTTACGGCTGTCCCAACAGACCTCCCTTGTACTCCAAAAAAGGAACGACCTTGATTAATAAATGCAAGTCAAGCAGCAGAAGGCTGAGCTAAAGATAATAAAGCAGAGTTATTTATTACACATGAGGAAAACATATATGACCTGCGTCCGTATGACCGACTTTTGTCCGAGTTAGATATTTTGGGGCAAAATAGCCCTGTTATGCGAAACGCAAAGGACCATGTACCTTGAACTGAAGCACCATACCTTTGACTTCCCGGCTTTGCATTAAGGCCTCAATTAGAAGAAGCAGAAAAGTAGAAGGGGTGTAGCATCGCAACATAGAGAGGCCGTTTAACTTATTACTGTAAACAAGCCGCCTAAAAAAGACCTGAGCATTGCGCTGCAGCCTGTGGGTGGTAAAATCTAATATGAAGTCATGGAAATGAACACTTATCGTATTAGAGCTGGGCGTGAGGAAGGCTGCTTGTGCTGCAACGACAAACAATTTGATCAGAAATGGTCTCTTTTCATTTTGCATAAGGAGCTGAGCAGTGTATAGGAGCTTTTGTCTCTATCATTTTAATGACTGAATCATAA
>NC_084637.1:11917977-11957977 GCF_033978795.1 Nerophis ophidion
TGACTAGTTAAGGGCCAATATGTTACTAATTTGCATGTTAATAAGCAAATAATTAATGGTGTATATGTTCCCCATACTAAAGTGTTACCATGTTTTTTTTTACTGGTGCACAAAATCAACCGTGCATGAACATCACCTTGTTCAAACAACTAAACTAAGACAGTGCATAAACTCACAACAAATTACACACCTGCAAATCAATCAGCTGTTGCCGTATCCGTAATATGCCAACAGGGAGAAGTTTGTATTTACGCGATGAGTCGGGTGTGTTTTGATCTCCGCCGAACCCCTGAAGTTGACTCACCGAACCCCCAGGGTTCGATCGAACCACTGATCTATTCGTACAAAACAACCATTTTGCTTTGTGTCAAAGATGACAAGCCATTGTTTTTTTTTTTTTTTGCTGATGTTCCAAAAAACCTAACTGGACTGAAAATGTGCACTTTGTACACCCCTGGTTTAGTGGATTCCTCTTTTGGTTAACAGTGTTGGACCGCAAGTAAATACCTGGGGACGTGCCAGCAACCTGAAGTTTCCTTCTTCAATCCCCACCTTCTACCAACCTCGTCACATCCGTTGTGTTCTTGAGCAAGACACTTCACCCTTGCTCCTGATGGGTCCTGGTTAGGGCCTTGCATGGCAGCTCCCGCCATCAGTGTGTGAATGTGGAAATAGTGTCAAAGCGCTTTGAGTACCTTGAAGGTACAAAAGCGCTGTAAAAAATCTGGGTATTATCTTCGACCCAACTCTCTCCTTTGAGTCACACATTAAAAGCGTTACTAAAACGGCCTTCTTTCATCTCCGTAATATCGCTAAAATTCGCTCCATTTTGTCCACTAAAGACGCCGAGATCATTATCCATGGGTTTGTTACGTCTCGTCTCGATTACTGTAACGTATTATTTTCGGGTCTCCCCATGTCTAGCGTTAAAAGATTACAGTTGGTACAAAATGCGGTTGCTAGACTTTTGACAAGAACAAGAAAGTTTGATCATATTACACCTGTACTGGCTCACCTGCACTGGCTTCCTGTGCACTTAAGATGTGACTTTAAGGTTTCACTATTTACGTATAAAATACTACACGGTCTAGCTCCAGCCTATCTTGCCGATTGTATTGTACCATATGTCCCGGCAAGAAATCTGCGTTCAAAAGACTCCGGCTTATTAGTGATTCCTAGAGCCCAAAAAAAGTCGTTTTCCGTTCGGGCTCCAGTACTCTGGAATGCCCTCCCGGTAACAGTTCGAGATGCTACCTCAGTAGAAGCATTTAAGTCTCACCTTAAAACTCATCTGTATACTCTAGCCTTTAAATAGACCTCCTTTTTAGACCAGTTGATCTGCCGCTTCTTTTCTTTCTCCTTTGTCCCCTCCTCCCTTGTGGAGGGGGTCCGGTCCGATGACCATGGATGAAGTACTGGCTGTCCAGAGTCGAGACCCAGGATGGACCGCTCGCCTGTGTATCGGTTGGGGACATCTCTACGCTGCTGATCCGCCTCCGCTTGAGATGGTTTCCTGTGGACGGGACTGTCGCTGCTGTCTTGGATCCGCTTGAACTGAACTCTCGCGGCTGTGTTGGAGCCACTATGGATTGAACTTTCACAGTATCATGTTAGACCCGCTCGACATCCATTGCTTTCGGTCCCCTAGAGGGGGGGGGGTTGCCCACATTTGAGGTCCTCTCCAAGGTTTCTCATAGTCAGCATTGTCACTGGCGTCCCACTGGATGTGAATTCTCCCTGCCCACTGGGTGTGAGTTTTCCTTGCCCTTTTGTGGGTTCTTCCGAGGATGTTGTAGTCGTAATGATTTGTGCGGTTCTTTGAGACATTTGTGATTTGGGGCTATATAAATAAACATTGATTGATTGATTGATGTACAAGTATAACCCATTTATCATTCATCTGCAAGTCTTTTTGAATATGACGCTAGAATTTTCCTGAGGGAACTCTCCTGAAGGAATCAATAGAGTACTATCTATCTAGAAGCATGGCGCACCTATCTTTGGGCAGTTTCACCCATTTCTCTTTGATTTTGAAAAAAAAATTACTGCATTTTGGCTTGGAGTTGGGTTAGCAGCAGCAAAAGTGGTGCTGGTACTTTCAGTTTGAGAACGCTACCTTTGAATTTCCCTGTCTCCGGCAATCAGAGCAGGGCCATCTTGTTGTGTGTCAGACAGAGCTTGCAGTGAGACAGCGTGAGCAGGGCAGGATCTGCCCACCCAGCCGATCATCATTAGCGCATTTACAACGGCGTCATCATCTCTACCCTGCATGGGTTCTCTCTCTGCATGCAGCTGATGTGTGGCCGAAACCTGACACCTTGTGCTTCATTTAACCAAAATGTAATAACGAGCCACTTCACATTCTCTGCATTGGCAAGGGCGTTGAAACGATGGGAACAGTAATTAATTACATTTCTTATTACTAAAAAAATAAATAACGCCGTTATACTCTAACACTGTTATTACCAACACTGGGCATTGTCATGACTTGGACTATGGTGTGGTTTGTTTTCCCGTGGTGCAAATCGACTGGACCGGACATGGCGTGAAGGTAGTGACGTCTTTTATTATTAACTCAAAAAAGGAACAAACAAAAGGCGCTCTCACCAGAGGTTCAAAACTTGGCTCAGAAAACAAAAACTCGCACAATGGCAGAACTATGGACGACAGAAAACAAAAACACTTACTGTGACGTGAAACGCATGAATCTATGGTAAGAAGTGAGCAATCAGGTATAAAGGGTGTGTCGAGGGAGATGTCGCCAGGCGGACTGCCTGGCAACTACAGGCTTAAATAGTGCTGTGATTCCAAACAAATGAGCCAGGTGAAACTAATGGTTGTCATGGAAACTAAAACAAACCAGGGTGCGTAAAAACAGGAACTAATGGAGTCAAAAACAAAACAGAACATAACTAAACAGAACATGTGTCACGCTTGGACTTGGTCTTGGTTTGTTTTCCCGAGGTGCAAAGCGAATGGAGTGGAAACGGTGTGAAGGTAAAGACATCTTTATTTTAACACTAAAACTAAAAACAGGAACCAACAAAAAGCACGCACAATGGCGGTATAAAAAACCGGGTTATGAAACAAAAGACTAGCACAAAGGCTATAAACTACAAACATGAAACAAAAACATTTGCGCAGTGGCATGAATAAGAAAAACTTACGCGGACAAAATGGACAGCATTGCAAGGCATGAAGCAGATAATCGAGGGCGTGAATGAGGTGATGTTGCCAGACTGACTAACTGGTAACTGTGGCTTAAATAATGAACATGATAAGTGAAAATAGGTGTGAGACAAGACAGGTGAACTGATTGGTTGTCATGGTAACAAAACAGGGAGTGGAAAAAAAAAAGGAACTTAGAGTCCAAAGGGTCAATAGCCCCTGGTATTCCTAGGCAGTCTCCCATCCAAGTACTAACCTGGCCAGACACTGCTTAGTTTTGAGAACAGATAAGATTGGGGATGCTCAGGGTAATATGGCCATACAAAACTCATGATCAGACATGACAGAAAACTAAATCAGTTGGCATGGTAAGACAAACAAGGAAAGGCAAAACAGAACTAAATGTCCAAAAAACTAAACATAGCATGACCAAAACAAAACATGAACCATAGGCGTGACAACATGATCACAAAGACATGACAAGCATAACCCAAATGTATATAATTGTGATTCAATATTATATTATTTTTTACAAAGTATAATCTCACCAAATGTTTGTATTGCAAGTTTAAAGAATGTACTTTTTTCCTCAATGTTTATTGGCTGTCTTGATCTTGCCGGCTGTAAAACAAGTTTACCTCCAGGTACCAATAAAGTTACCTAAGAGCTGCTCAATTAGTTTCTGTTACGGCCCCGCTAGGAAGAAGAGAAAAAATGTTGCCCCCCCCTCCCCACCCCACCACACACACACATACTCTGTGACTATAAATAGTATCATGTGCATATACAATTATTAAGTTTTACTAATTTTATGAAATTTTTATACATCTGCATACCATTGTATTTGTACATATGTACTATTTACATTAAAGCAAAGAAAAAACATAGATCAACATAGAACAAAGAATAACTTTACAACATTTTTTTTTTGAGTCTGCAACAGAAAATATGTTACAGTTGATCAATTTGCCCAAAATTGGTACATTTTTTAAATTATAAATATCATCCTCCCCGTTTGTCAGGTTCAAACACTGATGACATCTATTAATCAGACAAAAAGCAAGGAACCATGCAGAGACAGAGTTCAATTTAGCTCATGAGGAGAACGCATGGAGCTGCACACTTAGTCAGTCTCGCCCTACGCTCTAAGGTTCAGCTCCCTCATCCCTCTATTTATTCAGGAGTTCCACAGTCAACATCACTGAGGCCGCCTCCAAAAGGATTGGTCACAATGTGCTGGGGGCCTTGTGATTTCGCCTTGTCTCCGCTTTGTCTGCGTGCCTGTCGTCTTATCTGCGTTGAGGTTATTGAAGTCCTTTGCTGTTAGCGGGCTAAAACAAAGATAACATCTGCGGCTGAGGCCACCCCTTAGACAACAAGTTTCGTACTTACAGAGATACAAAAGTCTAACTTGAGCACAATAGCTAATAACTATAGCAACGGACTTTAAGCATACTAAAGTTGTGTAATAAAATATATATATATATATATATATATATATATATATATATATATATATATATATATATATATATATATGATTATTCTAACACCGTTTGAAGTGAGAGACGGACAATCGTGAGGCTCAAGAATTATGATGGCGAACATGTCCAGGGTTTCCCCTTAATGTAATTGAATGTGGCGGTCCGCCCCGTCATTTTTTTTTAGACCACAACTTTGAAATATTAGCTTTTTTTGTACTTGAAAACAAATTAACGTTGTATGATTAATTGCAGCCCAGGAAGAAAATCCAACAAAGTCTGACGCTATGTTTAACTTTTATTACCAATCTTATGCGAATAGACAATGGCACATTTCCAACAGGTTTTACCTCCCATGAAAACACTTTCGTTTCTGTGAGTCCCCGCCGGCCACACAAAAACACTTCCTCATTCTCCACCAATCAGTTTTTAGGTACGCAGGGTGTGTTTGTAAACATAGGAAAAACCGACATCAAATCCCAACCACATGAACATAAAACATTAACATTACCTGGTCGTTACAATACAATTGATATATCTAGCTTGTTATTTGTGCACTATTCACAAGTGATGTACCGAAAACTTGACCACCGAAAATAGACTTTAATCAGCTGAAACCGAAACCTGATGTAAACAAAATGCATGCCATTGTCTAGAAAGTTGTCAGCATGTCTGTGATGCAGATGTGATTTTTATTTAAATGGCAGATATAACCACGCGGACATCCATCCACAAAATGTGCAAATATTAAAAGGACTGGCAGTTTTTTAAGGAGAAAAAGTCAGACTATAGCAACAGCGCGAAGCAAGTGTGACGTCATGCTTGCTTCAGCCTCTTTAGTCAGGGACATCGAGGGACAGAAGTAGTCTCCAAGCACGAGTACATTTCATAACACTGAAGACGGTGCTAAGTTTGTTCCTAGTTTTAAAAAAGTAATTAAAAATCTGTAAACACTTCAAAAAGTCTCAACTAAGTACCTTGTACAAAAAGCAGCATCAATTATAAATATGGCAAAAAGATATAAGTAAATACTAGTTAATAAAAACAAATTTGTTTCATATGTATGTATAGGAAGACTATGTTTCTCGGCTGGCCTGGGAACGCCTCAGGATCCCCCGGGAAGAGCTGGACAAAGTGGCTGGGGAGAGGAAAGTCTGGGCTTCCCTGCTTAGGCTGCTTCCCCCGCGACCCGACCTTGGATAAGCGGAAGAAGATGGACGTATGTATGTATAAATATTTTTGCCTTTTTACTGAAAAATCATGCCTTACGATGAGGTGGCGACTTGTCCAGGGTGTACACCGCCTTCCGCCCGATTGTAGCTGAGATAGGCACCAACGCCCCCCGCGACCCCAAAGGGAATAAGCAGTAGAAAATGGATAGATGGATGAAAATCATATCATAAGCAAATTTCTTAATGGCGTCATTGTGACTACACACACATACACACACACACTCTCTGTGTGACTATAAATAGTACATACGTACTATTGACATTAAAGCACAGAAAAAAAGAAACAAATAAACTTAGATAATAACTTTATCAACATTGTTTTTTTAAGTCTGCAACAGAAAATATTTTATAGTGGGTCAATTTGCCTGAAATGTGTTAAATTTTTTAAATCCTTATTGAAATTATAAATATTTTTGGACTGACTTGAACATTTATTACTGAAAAATAAATGAAATCAACTCAATTAAAAAGTAATAGAAACCTAATCAGCGATGTTAACTCAGGAGCAAATTATAAATCACTTTAACCTACAAAACAAAAATTAATAAAACAATTTATGCAGATTTTTCTTTTTTTAATCAAACTGAGGAAATCAATGTTAATGATCGCGTTTTGTAGTGTACAGCCTTTAAAAGCGGGGTTTGAAGCATGATACTGATAAAGCATATTCCCTGGGGGTCACACACCCACCCCACCCCCACGGCATTGCACTGCCTCTCTGGTGCCTGTCCCACTATTTGAGAAGAACTGACCTAACCTAACCTTTCGCTTATTGTCTTTGTGCTTCTATATAAGGACAGTTAACGCGGGGACTTCTTTGAACACAAACCATGGGTGTCAAACTCATTTTAGATTGGGGGCCACATGGAGAAAAATCTACTCTCAAGTGGGCCCGACTGGTAAAATCACAGCACGATAATTTAAAAATAAAGACAACTTCAGATTGTTTTCTTTGTTTAAAAATAGAACCAGCACATTCTGAAAATGTACAAATTATAATGTTGTTGTTGTTTTTTACACTTACATGTTGTGGTTAATCGGGTTCTGTCTTTATTTGTCGTTATTTAGACTTTCTGAATAAATTATGTTATAATGTTCATCAGTCAACTCATTGGTGTTAATTTTTAATCTATCAAGATAAAAAAATACTATAAAAATGTAGATCACAGGATGTTATTTATGTAGTTTGCTCATTTCCCTCGACTGGTGCACTAGCATCGTGTGGTTTATTTTTTATTTTTTTCTATATGTAGCATAATCTACAAAGATACAAATAATTGCTATTGCGACATCTAGTGGACACATTTAGAACAGTATTGTCTTTCATTCCAAAATTTCGGCTCATTTTTATACTTAGCAAACTCATCCCGCAGGCCGGATAAAACCTGTTCGCGGGCCTATTCTGGCCGTACATTTGACACCACTGATATAAACCAATAGAAAGACTCAAAACAATCAATCAAGCATTTATTTGACAGTGATACATGTAATAAAAACAAGTAAAAAAAGTCAGATACAGTAATTAATCATTACCCATCCATCCATTTTTTTTCCGCTTGTCCCGTTCGGGGTTGCGGAGGGTGCTGAAGACTATCTCATCTGCATTCATTATGATAGAGTTCATTCATTCATTCATACGATTGATTGCTCTTACCGAGAGCTGATGAATGGTAGCCAGAGCCTGAACCATCCAACACGTTCGTAGACAGTGTCGGCTGTCATGCAAAGTGAATACTTAGAGTCGTGGTCAAAAGCCAAACAGCTCGATTTTTGTTTCATCTGACATCACATGGACAAAGATAAGACCCTCCGGAGGAAAGTTCTGTGGTCAGATGAAACACAAATTGGGCTGTTTGGCCACAATACACAGCAATATGTTTGGAGGACAAAAGGTGAGGCCTTCAAACCCAGGAACACCACTCCTACCGTTATGAATAGTGGTTGTAGTATAATGCTCTGGGCCTGTTTTGCTGCCAATGGAACTGGTGATTTAAAGAGAGTAAATGTGACAATGAAAAAGGACAACAATTCTTCAGGACAACCTAAAATCATCAGCCCGGAGGTTGGGTCTCGGGCGCAGTTGGTTCTTCCAACAGGACAATGACCCCAAACACATGTCAAAAGTGGTAAAGGAATGGCTAAATCAGGCTAGAATGAAGGATTTAGAATGGCCTTCCCAAAGTCCTGACTTAAATGTGTGGACAATGCTGAAGAAACAAGTCCGTGTCGGTAAACCAACACATTTAGCTGAACTGCACCAAGGAGTAGAGGTCAAAAATTCCACCAGAAGCTTGAGGATGGCTACCAAAAGCGCCTTATTGCAGTGAAACTTGCCAAGGGACATGTAAGCAAATATTAACATTGCTGTATGTATACTTTTGACCCAGCAGATTTGGTCACATTTTCAGTAGACCCATAATAAATTCATAAAAGAACCAAACTTCATGATTTTTTTTTTGTGACCAACAAGTATGTGTTCCATTCACTCTATCACAAAAAATTAAGAGTTGTATCGAGAGGAGCTACATGAGGTGGTGCGGGCCTCTGGTCAGGATGCCACCGGAACGCCTCCCAAGGGAGGTGTTTAGGGCACGTCCGACCTGTAGGAGGCCACGGGGAAGACCCAGGACACGTTGGGAAGACTATGTCTCCCTGCTGGCCTGGGAACGCCTCGGGATCCCCTGGGAGGAGCTGGACGAAGTGGCTGGAGAGAGGGAAGTCTGGGCTTCCCTGCTTAGGCTGCTGCCCCCGCAACCCGACCCTTGATTAGCGGAAGAAGATGGATGGATGGAGAAGTTATTGGAAACTCTAGACAGGCATGACATTATGTTCTTTACACAGAAAGATCCCGAGCGCAGGATAGAACCCAGGACTACTCAGGACCTTTGTATTGTGAGGCACATACACTAACCCCTGTTCCACCGTGCTGCCCTTATTACAATACAATATAGTTAATTATGCAAAATAAGTAAAAAAAATTTAAAAAACTATGATTGGCTCTTTTGTCTTTTTGTCCCCAAAGCTGTCCCTGAGTTTGTATAACATATGATAATATATAAATATAATAATAATCATACATTTTATTTGTAAAAAAAACACTTTAAATTGAACAGACAACCTCAAAGTGCTACAGTGTATTAAAAAAAATAAAAAATAATAATAATAAAAAGATTTATCCATCCATTTTCTACCGCTTGCATGTTCTCCCCGTAACGGCGTGGGTTCCCTCCGGGTACTCCGGCTTCCTCCCACCTCCAAAGACATGCACCTGGGGATAAGTTGATTGGTAACACTAAATTGGCCCTAGTGAGTGAATGTGAGTGTGAATGTTGTCTGTCTATCTGTGTTGGCCCTGCGATGAGGTGGCGACTTGTCCAGGGTCTACCCCGCCTTCCGCCCGATTGTAGCTGAGATAGGCGCCAGCGCCCCCCGCGACCCCGAAAGGGAATAAGTGGTAAAAAAATGGATGGATGGATGGATGGATGTCTTTTTGCCCCCAAAGCTGTCTCTGAGTTTATATGACATGTGATAATATATAAATATAATAATAATTATAAAAATAATAATAATACATTTTATTTGTAAAAAAAAAACACTTTAAATAGAACAAACAACCTCAAAGTGCTACAGTGTATTAAAAAAAAATAAAAAAATAAAAAAAAATAATAAAAAGATTTATCCATCCATTTTCTACCGCTTGCATGTTCTCCCCGTAACTGCGTGGGTTCCGGATGCACCTGGGGATAGGTTGATTGGCAACACTAAATTGGTCCTAGTGAGTGAATGTGAGTGTGAATGTTGTCTGTCTATCTGTGTTGGCCCTGCGATGAGGTGGCGACTTGTCCAGGGTGTACCCCGCCTTCCACCCGATTGTAGCTGAGATAGGCGCCAGCGCCCCCCGCGACCCCAAAAGGGAATAAGCGATAGAAAATGGATGGATGGAAGTAAACAAAAGAAAAAAACTACAATTTACTCTTATTAAAATATTTTGTCTTTTTGCCCCCAAAGCTGTCTCTGAGTTTGTATAACATATGATAATATATAAATATAATAATAATAATTAAAAAAATAATAATAATAATACATTTTATTTGGTAAAAAAAACACTTTAAATTCACTTTAAATTCAAAAACACTTTAAATTCAAAGAGCCACAGTGTATTAAAAAAAAAAAAAAGTAAATAGAATAATAAGATTTATCCATCCATTTTCTACCGCTTGTCCCTTTTGGGGGCGGGGTGGGGGTGTGGGGGGGAGATGGGTGTCGCTGGAGCCTATCTCAAGTAGTCCTGGGTTCAATCCCGGGCTCGGCATCTTTCTGTGTGGAGTTTGCATGTTCTCCCCGTGACTGCGTGGGTTCCCTCCGGGTACTCCGGCTTCCTCCCACTTCCAAAGACATGCACCTGGGGATAGGTTGATTGGCAACACTAAATTGGCCCTAGTGTGTGAATGTGAGTGTGAATGTTGTCTGTCTATCTGTGTTGGCCCTGCGATGAGGTAGCGACTTGTCCAGGGTGTACCCCGCTTTCCGCCCGAATGCATCTGAGCTAGCCTCCAGCATCCCCTGCCACCCCAAAAGGGACAAGCGGTAGAAAATGGATGGATGGATGTATTCTGTTTTTATTTGCGAATTACAAAACGTGCCAACTTCACTGGTTTTGGGTTTTGTATTGAGATCCGAATACCTTGCGTGAAATAGCGTGTGCAATTTATAAAATAGCGTGTACTATTAGTGTGTGTTCAATCCCGAGCCCGGGATTGAACCCAGGAATACTCAGGACCTTGTGAGGCAGACGCACTTACTCCTCTTCCACCGTGCTGCCTGGCAGCATTTTTTTTTGATAAAATATTTTTCATTTAGAAATTACTGTGAATCAATATCGCCATTTGAGTTGTGTCAAGTTTTTGTCCAGCCCAAGTATGTTCAGATGGACACTCCTGACCTAAACAGTCATTACAGGGGACAAAATACAAAACATTACCAAATAAATATATTAGAAATATAAACATATGACTACCACAAGCACTTGAGGGATAATATTGTCATAAACTCTGCACACAATACGTTGCCATATGAATGAAACAATGCCCGCAGAGTATTTTAACACAGTGGTTCTCAAATTGGGGTACGCATACCCCTGGGGGTACTTGAAGGTATGCCAAGGGGTACGTGAGATTTTTTTTTAAATATTCTAAAAATAGCAATAATTCAAAAATCCTTTATAAATATATTTATTGAATAATATGTCAACAAAATATGAATGTAAGTTCATAAACTGTGAAAAGAAATACAACAATGCAATATTCAGTGTTGACAGCTAGACTTTTTTGTGGACATGTTCCATAAATATTGATGTTAACGATTTTTTTTTTTGTGAAGAAATGTTTAGAATTAAGTTCATGAATCCAAATGGATCTCTATTACAATCCCGAAAGAGGGCACTTTAAGTTGATGATTACTTCTATGTGTAGAAATCTCTCTTTATAATTGAATCACTTGTTTATTTTTCAACAAGTTTTTAGTTATTTTTTATATCTTTGTTTCCAAATAGTTCAAGAAACACCACGACAAATGAACAATATTTTGCACTGTTATACAATTTAATAAGTCAGAAACTGATGAAATAGTGCTGTATTTTACTTTTTTATCTCTTTTTTTCAACCAAAAATGCTTTGCTCTGATTAGGGCAGGGGTATTTCAACTTTTTCCACAGAGGGCCGCACACGGAAAAATTTAAGCATGCGTGGGCCATTTTGATATTTTTCATTTTCAAACCATAACAAAATATGTGGATTTTTTTAATCCTTAGGGCTCCTGGGGAGCATAGAGGGTCTCAGTCACTAAAATGTTAAAAATAAGTCAAATTATTTTTTTTATTATTTATTTAATGCATACAGTAAATCTCTATATCAACTTGAGGTTGATATAAAGTAAAACAAATAAGGTTTTATGCCTTTGCTATTAAAAGCAACTTTGTTTTTTATAGTAATACTGAAATATGCAGTATTTAGATGGATAGATAGATAGTACTTTATTGATTCCTTCAGGAGAGTTCCCATTATTTAGCAATTAAAGCCCTCAAAGATCAATAATGCAGGACACCATTGATTTTAATTATTTTATATTTTTGAGTAATCACAGTGAAAAGTTAAATAAAATCCTACTAAATATATATGAGATCCGAAAGGTTCCCCACTCATAAAGTGATCCATTTTTATTAGTTTTTTTTTTTTTTTACTTTTAACACTTAAATTTCAAGTTGAACTTCCGATATATCTGTCGATTTTAAGTTTGAACTATTATTTTGTTTGTTTTATGCTCTTTTGTCAAAACTTTGATGTTTTTATATGGCAACCGCACAACATATGCAATATTTTTTCCACATAAAACATTTTAAAGGGATAATTTTTAAGTAATAATTCATTATAACAGATTTTTTTGTCCTTTTTTTTTTGAGCAATGGAAAAAAAAGAAAAGACAAAAGGAGAAAAAAACTCCCTGCATGGCAGCTTTGTGTCAACATTGCCACTTTTTCTCATTAGACTTCACCTAATTCCATTTTTTAAATTTTTTTTTAAAAAGGCCTACTGAAATTAGATTTTCTTATTCAAACAAAGATAGCAGGTCCATTCTCTGTGTCATACTTGATCATTTCGCGATATTGCAATATTTTTACTGAAAGGATTTAGTAGAGAACATCGACGATAAAGTTCGCAACTTTTGGTCGCTAACAGAAAAGCCCTGCCTTTACCGGAAGTCGCAGACGATGACGTCACCCGTTGATGGCTCCTCACATCCTCACATTGTTTTTAATGGGAGCCTCCAACAAAAACAGCTATTCGGACCGAGAAAACGACAATTTCCCCATTAATTTGAGCGAGGATGAAAGATTCGTGTTTGAGGATATTGATAGCGACGGACTAGGAAAAAAAAACAAAAATCCAGTTAAAAACACCCGGCCGTGGACGTACACTTCCGACTATCAGGTACTGTTAAACTCACTAAAACACTAGCAACACAATAGAAAGATAAGGGATTTCCCGGAATTATCCTAGTAAATGTGTCTAAAAACATATGAATCTGTCTCAATTTTTTTTTCTTCTAGTCCGTCGCTTTTAATATCCTCAAACACAAATCTTTCATCCTCGCTCAAATTAATGGGGAAATTGTTGTTTTCTCGGTCGGAATAGCTGTTTTTGTTGGAGGCTCCCATTAAAATCAATTTGAATATATGAGGAGCCATCAACATGTAAAAGTCATCGTCTGCGACTTCCGGTAGAGGCAGGGCTTTTCTCCTGTTGCGAACTTTATCGTTGATGTTCTCTACTAAATCCATCCGTCCATCCATTTTCTACCGCTTATTCCCTTTTGGGGTCGCGGGGGGCGCTGGCGCCTATCTCAGCTACAATCGGGCGGAAGGCGGGGTACACCCTGGACAAGTCGCCACCTCATCGCAGCTCTACTAAATCCTTTCAGCAAAAATATGGCAATATGGCGAAATGATCAAGTATGACACATAGAATGGACCTGCTATCCCCGTTTAAATAAGAAAATCTCCTTTCAACAGGCCTTTAAGATAATTAGCACATGCTTACTTGTACCGCATGCCTTTGGTAAGCGCAGGAGTGAGAAGAGGTTTTAAATTAATTAGCGCCCCGGCGGCAATTTGAGGAAATACGGTATAGTTCAAGAAAGAGCACTACAAATGAGCAATATTTTGCACTGTTATACAATTTAATGAATCAGTAACTAATGACATAGTACTGTATTTTACTTTTTTATCTCTTTTTTCCAACCAAAAATGCTTTGCTCTAATTAGAGGGTACTTGAATTAAAAAAAATGTTCACAGGGGGTACATCATTGAAAAAAGGTTGAGAACCACTGGGGTACAAAATACAAAACATTACCAAATAAATATATTAGAAATATGAATACATGACTATCACAAGTACTTGAAGATGTCATAAACTCTGCACACAACACGTTTCCATATGAATGAAACAGAGTATTTTAACAGATGCTTGAAAAAAAACGACGTTGAAATGTGTACACAGTGACGTAGGCGCCCTCGCGCGCGCGCACGGCTTGTTTTCGCTCGCGCACGGGGCCGACCTGACCCCGCCCCTCGCTGTGTGCAGGGGCGCTCCATGTGACGCTGAGCCCGGACACAAAAATCCAGTATGGCGGAATCTGTCAGGAGATGAATTTTTCGCGGCCCCCTCCTCTTCTTGCTAAGCCGAGGAAAAGCCCGGGAGTTGGAGCATGAGAGAGGACTAAACGCCGCGTGGGACCCACGTCCGGACGCCTGGTCGCCTCCGGGCCCGTTGTGTCGAGCTTCCGGTAAGTTTTCTTTTTTTTTTTTTTTCGGAGCGGTACGTGAACGTCTCGCCGCCTTGATGTCGGTTCTCGAACAAGGATGCGATGCGCGTAAACATTGTCCGCCTCAACTTTTTCTACCCGCCCTGCTCCCGCTTCGTCTTTATATCTCAGACTTACACTGCCGCAGCTTTCTTCTAACCATGTTCCTGCGGTTCTTTGCACTGTAGAGGGCGGGAAGTGTCCGGGCAATAAGGAGGGTGGGGGTGGTGGGCATGAGATGTTTATTATGCCGATTGTTGCTGGGCTATTTTTAGTGCACCTTTAGCTTCACTGCAGCACTTTCGCCCTATAGCGATGTTTTGAGGAAAATAAGAATGCGCACAGAAATCTCCCAGCCTGCTGGAGTATGTGAGATTGGTTTTGGGATGGGCGGTGGTAATTCTCTCTTGCATGCGTCAATCTTTTTTTTTTTTTTTTTTTTGTGAATGGAGTCGTTGAAGCTGTTGCTACACTATATCAGCTCATCGTGGCTGTTTGTACAGGACTGCTTTATACACAGTAGGGCTGCACAATTTGGAGAAAACATCTGTAATTGCGATTTTTCTTTCCAAATTTGCGAATTCGATTTGCGATTTTTACGTTATTCATGAACATGCATACAACTGTGGAATAAACGAGTGAAGGAAGACCATACACATGTTACTTCTATACTGTCAATCAACATACCGTATTTCCATCCATTTTCTACCACGTATTCCCTTTTGGGGTGGCGGGGGGCGCTGGCGCCTATCTCAGCTACAATCGGGCGGAAGGCGGGGTACACCCCGGACAAGTCGCCACCTCATCGCAGGGCCAACACAGATTAGTATGAGCCAAATCAATAAATGATCTTTAAGACATTCAGAGAGCATTAAAGGCCTACTGCAGGGCTCGGGAACCTTTTTGGCTGAGAGAGCCATGAAAGCCAAATATTTTAAAATGTATTTCCGTGAGAGCCATAAAATAGTTTTTAACAATGAATGTAACTAAATGCCTGCATTTTTTTAGTAAGACCAACATCTTTAGAGTATTATAGGTCTCCTATTCTTTTTAATAACATTGTTATTCTGAAGCTAACCAATAATTAATCCAATAATTCTTATCATGAATGCGACTTCTTGAACAGGTGCGGTAGAAAGCGGATATTTTGACACTGTGATTACCAGCGTAATTATGTAGGTAGGTAAGTATTATTATTGCCCAAGTACAACACAACTTTGTTGATTGACTGATTGATTTGATTACCCAAACAAACAGTGTTTAGGGTCACAGAACAGCTATGGGGAGAAAAAAAAAACTCCAGAGCAAAGCATACATACGTATCACAACATACATCTCCAGACTTGCAACAGAGGGGAGGGAGTGGGGGGCTATGGTGGCGGGCTGCAGCTCTTCAGACACTGCACAGTTGTCCATCATCCCTAAGGGATTCGCGTGAAGGGCGTTGGAAGAATTATTCATTACTTATCGTGTTAAGCAATGTCAGCTTAGATTTATCTTGAGAGCCAGATGCAGTCATCAAAAGAGCCACATCTGGCTCTAGAGCCATAGGTTCCCTACCCCTGGCCTACTGAAACCCACTACTACCGACCACGTAGTCTGATAGTTTATATATCTCTTCTCACTCCTGCGCTTATCAAAGACATGCGGTAAAAGCAAGCACGCGCTAATTATTTTAAAACCGCTTCTCACTCCGGAACTTACCAAAGGTATGCAGTAAAAATTTGAGTGCGATGTAAGCGTGGACCTTAAATCCTACTGAATAGCTCTTAAAGGCCTACTGAAATGAGATTTTCTTATTTAAACGGGGCTAGCAGGTCCATTCTATGTGTCATACTTGATCATTTCGCGATATTGCCATATTTTTGCTGAAAGGATTCAGTAGAGAACATCCACGATAAAGTTCGCAACTGGAGAAAAGCCCTGCCTCTACCGGAAGTCGCAGAAGATGACGTCACATGTTGATGGCTTCTCATATATTCACATTGATTTTAATGGGAAACTCCAACAAAAACAGCTATTCGGACCGAGAAAACGACAATTCCCCCATTAATTTGAGCGAGGATGAAAGATTTGTGTTTGAGGATATGGATAGCGACGGACTACAAAAAAAAAACAAAAAAAAGTGATTGCATTGGGACAGATTCAGATGTTTTTAGACACATTTACTAGGATAATTCTGGGAAATCCCTTATCTTTCTATTGTGTTGCTAGTGTTTTAGTGAGTTTAACAGAGTTTAACAGTACCTGATAGTCGGAAGTGTACGTCCACGGGCGGGTGTTGACGCGCAGTGTCTCGGGGAAGTCGACGGCAGCTTATATCCGGTAAGTGGCGACTTTTCAACCACAATTTTCTCGCCGAAACCTGCTGGTTGACAAGTGGTCGGGATCCATGTCCGCTCTGATCCATAGGAAAGTTTCAACTCTGTGAATTTTAAACAAGGAATCACCGTGTGTTTGTGTGGCTAAAGGCTAAAGCTTCCCAACTCCATTGTTCTACTTTGACTTCTCCAATATTAATTGAACAAATTGCAAAAGATTCAGCAACACAGATGTCCTAAATACTGTGTAATTATGCCGTTAAAGCAGACGACTTTTAGCTGTGTGTGTGTGCAGCGCTCATATTCATAACAGCCCGTGACGTCACGGGTACACGTCATCGTTGCGCGACGTTTTCAAGAAAAAAATGCCGGGAAATTTAAAATTGCAATTTAATAAACTAAAAAGGCCGTATTGGCATGTGTTGGAATGTTAATATTTCATCATTGATGTATAAACTATCAGACTGCGTGGTTGGTAGTAGTGGGTTTCAGTAGGCCTTTAATCTTATTCCCTTTAGGCGATTTCAAATTACGTATTGAAATCAGCCTCCTCCATTTTGAAAATGTGGACAGGGGAAGTGTCACTCGTGACGTCACGAGTTTGACCAGGCGGTAATACTAAGCATGCGGTAATTATTTTGCGAAGCGAGTTTGACCCGGCAGTAGTTCAAGGCAGGCGCATACTATATGCCCTGTCGCAATTCAAGGAAATAGGATATTTGGAAAAAAAGATATAAAAATAACTAAAAATGTGTTGAAAAATAAACAAGTGATTCAATTATAAATAAAGATTTCTACACATTGAAGTAATCATCAACTTAAAGTGCCCTCTTTGGGGATTGTAATAGAGATCCATCTGGATTCATGAACTTAATCCTAAACATTTCTTCACAAAAAAATAAATCTGCAACATTAATATTTATGGAACATGTCCACAAAAAAAATCTAGCTGTCAACACCGTTTATGAACTTACATTCATATTTTGTTGAAGTATTATTAAAAAAAATATTTCGAAAGGATTTTTGAATTGTTACTATTTTTAGAATTAAAAAAAAAAATCTCACGTGCCCCTTGGCATACCTTCCAAGTACCCCAAGGGGTAGGCGTACCCCCATTTGAGAACCACTGTTATACATGAACATGCATACAACTGCGGAATAAACAAGTGAAGGAAGACCATACACATGTTACTTCTATACCACACCTGGGCAAATTAAGGCGCGGTAGCCACATGCTGCCCGTTAAGCTTTTCAATCTGGCCTGCCAGACATTCCCAAATCATTTTTGTTATATCTTTAAGATGGAAAATGTAGCTGCCATTATGATGTGCAGTGATGTTTTTGTCATGACCGTAAGTCTTGAACTATACTACGTATTTCAATGGTTGGAATCTGCACTTATGAATGATATACCAGTTACTATGGCAATTTATTTAGTTACTATGGTCATCTACGTCACAGCAGCTCAGACGAGGCACCAAGCAGTGTGGGCGGGAAGCGTTTCCACAGACGCGGAAGGAGATTTTCACAACAAAGTTCTAAAGCTTAGTGATATACTGTATAACAGATTGTAGGTGTGGTTTATTTGGTACCTTTCGCTTTCATATTTCATTGTTTGTTGCATTTTTGTTGCGTTTCTCTTGATTGCAAAATATGTCGATCGAAAGCGGGTGTGGCATTCATATTTTGTCAATATTCAGTGTTTTTTCGTTCATAGAAAAAATTAAAATTCTATTACTTTTTTAAGGCGGTCGGTCCTAACGTTTTTAACATTCAATCAGACATTATTGTGAATTTTTGTGTTAGTGTCCCTAAAATAGATTTACCGGCCCCCAGACACATTTTTTTCTCTAAATGTGGCCCCCGAGTAAAAATAATTGCCCAGGCCTGTTCTATACAGTCAATCAACATATTCTTGTCTCAAGGAGCCAAACATTTGGAGGGCCACATTTAGAGAAAAAAATGTGTCTGGGGGTTGGTATATCTATCTATGTATCTGTATATATATATACATTTTTACGGTAAAAAAGTGGCGTAGTATAGTACTACGATACTAATGACTCATATTCGGTACTATACCGTAGGGCTGGGCGATATGGCCTTTTTTAATATGTCGATATATTTAGGCTATAATCACGATACACAATATATATATATCTCAATATTTTGCCTTAGCCTTGAATGAACACTTGATGCATATAATCACAGCAGTATGATGATTTGTATGTGTCCACATTAAAACATTCTTGTTCATACTGCATTAATATATGCTCATTTTAAACTTTCATGCACAGAGGGAAATCACAACTAAGTCAATTAACCAAAACTGTATTTATTAAACAGTTATTAAGCAGTGGCACAAATATCCACGTCATTTCAAAACAGAAAGTGCAAGATTGTCAGATACATTTTAAAACAAACTATTTGTGCACTTTTGTGCATGATGTCACTAAGATGACATATCTAAACTAAACTAAATTAAAGTGCACTTTTTGTACACAACTCCACTGCAATAGTTTAAAACAAATAAAATGCACTTTTGGGCATGATGTCACACAAGATATTTCAATAACTGTCATATAAAAATGAGCTGCATAGTAGGAAATCAAATAGTGCATGTCCTTTGCTATGTGGTAGGTTACTGCGGACATTATCTCCTTCTGTTGTTGACTATTTTTTTCATACGGTGTTGATCTGGAAATGTTTGCCTCGGCATTTTGATGGTGTGGGCGTGTGGCACCGAATGGAGTAGTTGACATGCGGAGTAATCACTCTTAATTCTCTAGCAGGTGACTTTTGAAATGATGCTACATATTACCAGTAATACTACTTTTTGTTGCAACGCTTTTGCCCCACACTTGACAAATTACTGTTCGACATATTCCCACTTGAAGCCAAACCACCGACAGGCGATGAACCCCCTGCTGTTTTTCTTGGGAATTAATTCTTCCTTCATTTGTTACCAGATTCTCACCTTCTTTCTCTTGTATTACCACTTGCTCCACAGCTAATGTTACCCATGCTGCTACCTCTCTGCTCCGCGAGGGCATATACGTATGTGATGTATGTAAGAAGGTGCGTTTGCTGTCTGTGAGAAGAAGAGGCGACAGAGTGAGAAAAGCCTGTAGTGTAACGCCAGCGGCTAAAAGCAACTGCCTGAGAACGTATACTCGAATATCACGATATAGTCATTTTCTATATTGCCCAGAGACAAACCCGCGATATATCGAGTAAATCGATATATCGCACAGCCCTACTATACCGCCTCTGAAAAGTACCGGTCCACCGCGCCCCCCGTTGTTGTCACGTCGTGTAATTGCTGGTTTACGAGCATGTTCAGCAGCGCACAATCACAGAGTACTTACGAACAGACACAGTGTGGAGACAGAAAAGGGAGAAAGGATGCATTTTGGCTTAAAAACTGATGATAAAGGTGAAGTTATAACACAAAAAAATGCCCACTGGAAGAGGTGCTTTAAGACATGGCTAGCTAGCTGGCGGCTAAAGTCCAGCCCCAGTCGGCAGGGTTTTAGCTACTTCTAAATCACAAATCCTCGCCTCCATGGCGACAAAAAAAATTTCTTACAAGTATCATACCTGCAGGACAAGGAATAGCTAAACATGCTTTACTACACATCGTAGCTCACCACCGTCAAAATGTAAACAAACGTCATTGGTAGATCTACACCCAACATCCACTGTAATGATACCAAGTACGGGCACGTATCCAGTCGATTCTACTATGATTACGTCAATATTTTTTGGCAACATCTTCTTCCGTTTCGTTATATATTATGTTTATAAACTCAGGAAATATGTCCCTGGACACATGAGGACTTTGAATATGACCAATGTTGGATCCTGTAACTACTTGGCATCAGATTGATACCCACACTTGTGGTATCATCAAAAACCAATGTTAAAGTATCCAAACAACAGAAGAATAAGTGATTATTACATTTTAACAGAAGTGTAGATAGAACATGTTGAAAGAGAAAGTAAGCAAATATTAACACTAAATGACCAAATAGATTAATAATTAATTTTCGACCACTTGTCCGAATTAATTTTGACAAAATAATATAATGGAGAATGACACAATATGTTACTGCATACGTCAACAGACTAAATTAGGAGCCTTTGTTTGCTTATTTACTACTAAAAGACAAGTTGTTTTGTATGTTCACTATTTTATTTAAGGTCAAATTTGCAATAAGAAACATAAGTTTAATGTACCGTAAGATCTATTGTCAAAATAAAGCCAATAAAGCAATTTTTTGTGGTCTCCTTTATTTAGAAAAGTATCAAAAATATTTTGGTACCGGTACCAAAATATTGGTATCGGGACAACAAAATCACACACACACACACACACACACACCCACACACACATATAAGCTGTGACAATCTGCTGTACAATATATGTGTGTTTGTGTCCTATTTTTAGGAACACTAATACAAAAACTCTCAATAACGTATGATTGAATGCTAAAAACGTTATGACAGACTGCCTTAAAAAACAGAATGGAATTTTACTTTGGAATAAGACACCCAGAAAGTATTTACGATATTAACTGTGAACGATAAAACACTCAATATTGACAACATATGAACTTCGCTTCTCTTTTACTTATCACACCCCTTTTCGATCGACATTATTTACAACCTAGCGAAATAAAACAAAAATGCAACAAACATGGCGAAATATCGATGCGAAGGGTAAAAAAAACAAAACACCTACCATCTGATATAGTGTCACTTTTCTTGCAGAATTTTGTTGTAAAAATCTAATTCTGGGTCTAACCCCGACACTTGCATTTTAGGCAGGCCGCTCTGGAAACACTCTGTGGAAACAGACTACGCCCACTCTGCTTGGTGCCTCGTCTGAGCTGCTGTGACGTAGATTACCGTAAAACCCTTGTATATAATGCAAAAGCGCAGATTCCAACCATTGAAATACTTTGTATGGTTAAAAAATTACGGCATTTTTAAAAACATGAGTGCACATAATAATGGTAGCTACAGTTTTGGACGTTGTCTTTTTGTTTATTGTCATCGCATGATCAGGGCATTCTCGCTTGTTCGTCAGTGTTGTTGGGCTAATAATGTCCATCCAATTTGAAGCTGAACTATTCCCATAACGCAGGGGTCGGGAACCTTTTTGGCTGAGAGAGCCATGAAAGCCAAATATTTCAAAAAGTATTTCCGTGAGAGCCATATCATTTTTTTTTAACACTGAATACAACTAAATGCGTGCATTTTTAAGTAAGACCAACATTTTTAGAGTATAATACGTCTCTTATTCTTTTTAATAACATTTTTATTCTGAAGCTAACCAATAATAAATAAAATGTCATGTCTGTTGATCATGTTTTTGTTTGGCCATGTGCTGTTTGTCCTTTGGACTCTTTAAGTTCCTGTTTTATTCCACTCCCTTGTCTGGTTTCCTTGGTTACTCATTTTGTCCACCTGTCTCTGGTGGACAAAATGCCCGCTCACCTGCTTCCCGAGCACTAATCAGAGGCAGTATTTAAGCTCGTCTTTGCCAGTCAGTCGCCCTGTGCAGACTTGTTTCATGCCTTGCCATAGTTTCGTGCTTCATGCCAAGTAAGTTTTGTTTGATTTATGTTCTTAGTCTGTTTATGCGTTAGCTTTGTTCCTTAGCCCAAGTTGGGCCTCCGCTGTGAGCGATTCTTGTTTGTATATTTTTTTAGTTAAAATTAAATCATGTTTTTACCTAAATGCCATGTCCCGAGTAGTCCGTCTGCCTTCCTGGGAGAACGACCCCGCAGCAAGCTGCGACCCCCCCATCCATCCATCCATCCATTTTCTACCGCTTATTCCCTTTTGGGGTCGCGGGGGGCGCTGGCGCCTATCTCAGCTACAATCGGGCGGAAGGCAGGGTACACCCTGGACAAGTCGCCACCTCATCGCAGGGCCAACACAGATAGACAGACAACATTTACGCTCACATTCACACACTAGGGCCAATTTAGTGTTGCCAATCTACCTATCCCCAGGTGCATGTCTTTGGACCCCCCCCATCGTGACATAAAATACTTCTTACCATTAATGCGACTTCTTGAACCGGTGCGGTAGAAAACGGATGGATGGATTTAAATGCATTAGAATGTTTTATATTTTGAACATTATTTTTAGCACTGTGAATTCCAGCGGAATTGTTCATAATTATTGTGTTAAGCAATGTCCGCTAAGATTTATCTGAGAGCCGGATGCAGTCATCAAACGAGCCACATCTGGCTCTAGAGCCATAGGTTCCCTAGCCCTGCCATAACGGGACATTTGGCTTTTCTAATTTTTGTTACTCTGCAGGGAGTTGTGAGTAAGGAGGCTATCTGTACGTGGTTCCTGTGTGTGTAAAGCTGGCACCCCGCTCTCTGCCCACCGATGAGACAAAGATTGTTAATGACTGAAAAGAGGGATCACCGCGTTCAGTTAATTCTACAATTATATGAGCGCGCTCAGTTGCTGAGAGCGCCATTTTTGTCACTCTCCCTGTTTGAAGTGAGAGACGAACAAACGCCAGGCTCAACAATAAAGATTGCTGAACAAGTCCAGGGTTTCCCCTTAATGTAATTGAATGTGGCGCTCCGACCACAGCATTTTTTTTACAAACACACCTTCAAAATATGAGCTTTTTTTTGTAAATGGAAACAAATTAAAGTCATATAATTTATTGTAGCCCAAGAAGGAATCCAACAAAGTCCAACGCAATGTTTAGCTTTTATTACCAATCATATGATAACAAACAACGGCACGATTCCAACAGGTTTTACCTCCCATGAAAACACTTTCGTATCTTTAAGTCTGCGCTTCCCCGCCGAAAACACAACAACACTTCCTCATTCCCCGCCGATCACCCCTCAGGCACGAAGGGTGTGTTTGTAAACATGGAAAAAATTTATATCAAATCCAAACCACATGAACATAAAACATCAACATTACCTGGTCATTACAGTATCAATTGATGTATTTAGCCTATTATTTGCGCATTGACAAGTCCATCCATCCATTTTCAACCGCTTTTCCCTTTTTCGGGGTCGCAAGGCGTACTGGAGCCTATCCCAGCTGCATTCGGCCGGAAGGCAGTGTACACCCTGAACAAGTCGCCACCTCATCGCAGACTATTGACAAGTGATGCACCAAAAACTTGACCACCGAAAAAAGACTTTGATCACCTAAAACCGAAATTTGGAGGTAAAAAAAATGCATGCCATTGTCTGGAAAGTTGTCAGCATGTCTGCAATGCAGACTTGATTTTTATACAGTGGGGCAAAAAAGTATTTAGTCAGCCACCGATTGTGCAAGTTCTCCCACTTAAAATGATGAAGAGGTCTGTAATTTTCATCATAGGTACACTTCAACTGGGAGAGACAGAATGTGAAAACAAAATCCAGGAATTCACATTGTAGGAATTTTAAATAATTTATTTGTAAATTATGGTGGAAAATAAGTATTTGGTCAACCATTCAAAGCTCTCACTTTTTGAAGGAGGTTTTGGCTCAAAATCTCACGATACATGGCCCCAGTAATACATGCAGCTAAAAACAACTGCGTGAGAACGTACTTTGTCTCTGTGCGAAATAGCAAATGACGCCCAGCCCTAATCCAAAGTGCTTTGCGCGAGTCTGCCATTGTTGTCTGCGCTGTTTTCAATAAGCTCCTTCTTTTTCGCTTTCTTCTTGTTGTGGGGCAGACTGGCTCGTACATGCACATGCATCCTCCACTGTTGCATTTTCTAATACAAAGTAGCGTATAGTTCGAGCTTAATATGTCAGTAGACTCTATGGAAGCGCTAAACCAGGGATGTCAAACATACAGCCTGCGTGCCAGATCAGGCCCGCAAACACGTCAAATCCAGCCCTCGAGATTAGTTGGCCCAGTATGAAAATGAGCTGCAATTTTTGAATGAAAGAAACTGCTGCTGGATGTTACGATGGCATTTCTGTTAGCCAAACAAATGGTTTATAGCGGGGCCAAGCAAGTTTACCAAGCAAGAGGTACACAGTAAAGCGTGGCTGCGGCATGCTCCCCCTGACCCAAATGAAACGTAAAACCTGCCGTTTTACGTCTTCTGCTTCGAACACATCGTGGTTTGGAAGGCTCATTTTCTCAAAATGTCTCTTGTCAAACAAGAGAAAAGTGGACACAGAGTGTAACTCAACCCTCTTTAATAGTTTTGACCTTCGTTTGTATTGGTTGTTGAGTTTGTGAGTTAGCAGGGGATGAATACGTGGAAATGACAAATGCGGTATTCGATACCCGGAAGAGTTTTTATTCTTTTATTATGGTTTTTGTGGTTTGTTCAATCCCGGATAGGCTGTGTCTTAAAGTTTAATGGCTTTGTAGATACACTGAGACAAAGTCTAAGTTCATTGTGTTCGTCATTGTGTTTTTAAACAGCACCAATTTTTTTCTTTAGAATTTTCATGTTTTGCCAAGAGCATCATTTTTAATATGTACATTTTCAGATTGTGCTGTTTGTACTTTTGGCCAAAGTCAAACAAACGACAAACAAACAATCTGAAGTTTTATGCGATGACTTTGGGAATAGATTTTCCCCCATGTGGCACCTGGGCTAAAATAAGTTTGCCACCCCTGCACTAAACACTACAAGAAAGATGGCGGGGAGAAGACGCTGTCGAAGCCACGTAACCATGTATAAAATGGTGCGTTCCATTTCTACTGGGAAGTCGGAATTTTCAAATTCGTAGTCGGAATTTTAACTGGAATGCCCTCGAGGTCGAATGTCTGACTCGGAATGTCTAAACATTCTCACCCCTCCCCGAGTTGGTTTAAAAGATGGCTGCTTTGGATGTAAACAGTTACCTGTAATATCCATTTTTCGTATAGGTGGAGTAAATAATCGATTTTTAGATGTATCGCAATTCAGACTCGAGCGATTGTAAAATCGATTAGTAATCGTCAATAATGGATTACTTATTGTATATAAAGTAATGCAGACAGTTCACAAAGAGCTCCAAAGAGCTTATTCATTTATTTACAGACATAGTTTTGTATTTCATTATTGTTTATTTTGTTATTATCAGAGTCCGTTCTGCAAAAAGGTCATCTCTAGAACTACACAGTTTATGGACAGGGACCCACAGTTAAAATATGCATCATCATATAATATACAAAATACAGTGCAATACAATACATTTCAAAATCTACCCACCAAATACCCATTTACAATTTAATTTGTAAATAAAAAATAAATCTTTATATCCACCAAATCAGTCTCAATATCTTATCATTCAAATTTGCTTAAAAGGTTGCATCTTGAAGATCTGCGATAATCTCATCATACATACAGAGGTCATATTAGTGCACTTTTGTTCCAGTTTTGCATACATTTCCATTTATTATTATTGATTCAACTGTTTCTTATTACAAATGTACTGTTTTTAAAATTTGCAAGTGATAAATGCTTATTCAGTGAAACAAAAGAAATATAAAACGGTATCAATATACCCTGTTTTCCGCACTTTAAGGCACACCAGATTATTAGGCGCACCTTTAGTGAATGGCCTATTTTAAAACTTTGTTCATATATAAGGCGCACCGCATTATAAGGCGCATAGAATAGACGCTACTGGAGTTACAATATGCATCCATTAGATGGAGTTGCGCTAAAGGGAATGTCAACAAAACAGTCAGGTCAGTCAAACATTATTAATAGATTACAAACCAGTGTTCTGACAACTCCATTTACTCCCAAAATGAATAAACAGCTGTTTTATTATTTTTCCCGAGGTAAAGTCAGTGATGTGGTATTTTGTTTATCTTTTAACAACAGCAAGGTATATATAACATGTAGTGCAAAATTTGTATCACATAGTGGAGGGGAACTTTTCCTCGATTCAATAAACACGTAAAAATCCGTTTGTTACTGTAACGGTAAATCAAACGTTAGTGCAATCACAATATAGTAACACTCGAAATAGTGCAACGAAATAACAATATATCAATAACTCAACGTTGCGCAAATGTTAATGTCACACAACACAACACACAAAATAAACATGTAAAGCTCACTTTGTTAAAGGGGAACATTATCACAATTTCAAAAGAGTTAAAAACAATAAAAATCAGTTCCCAGTGGCTTGTTGTATTTTTTGAAGTTTTTTTCCAAATTTTACCGGTCCCGGAATATCCCTAAATAAAGCTTTAAGGTGCCTTATTTTCGCTATCTTCGAGACCACTATCCATTTTCCTGTGACGTCATACAGTGCTGCCAATGTAAAGAAACAATGGGAATACCACAGCAAAATATAGTGACATTAGCTCGGATTCAGACTCGGATTTCAGCGGATTAAGCGATTCAACAGATTACGCATGTATTGAAACAGATGGTTGGAGTATGAAAGTATTGAAGAAGAAACTGAAGCTATTGAGCGAATAGCTATTGACGCTATTCATAGCCATAGCATGGGCGAATAGCTGCGTTAGCATCGCCGGTAAAATGTGCGGATCAAACGATCAGGACTTTCGCATTTTGTGATAATGGAGCAACTTAAATCCGTCGATTGGTAAGTGTTTTTTCCGCATTAAATGTTGGTGGAAGGAAACGTAATATAGTTGCAAATGCATCTGCAGGTTATCCATACATCTCTGTGCCATGTCTGCTTTAGCACCGCCGGTAAATAGCATGTTAGCATCGATTAGCTGGCAGTCACGCCGCGACTAAATATGTCTGATTAGCACATAAGTCAACATCAACAAAACTCACCTTTGTGATATTGTTTACTTTATCATTGCAAATGCATCTGCAGGTTATCCATACATCTCTGTGCCATGTCTGTCATCGCCGGTAAATAGCATGTTAGCATCGATTAGCATAGCATGTTAGCATCGATTAGCATAGCATGTTAGCATCGATTAGCTGGCTGTCACGCCACAACCAAATATGTCTGATTAGCACATAAGTCAACAACAAAACTCACCTTTGTGATTTCGTCGACTTTATAGTTGCAAATGCATCTGCAGGTTATCCATACATCTCTGTGCCATGTCTGTCATCGCCGGTCAAATGTGGAGACACTCCGGCACATTCAATGGGGGTCTGGCGGCAGACACTTTCGCATCTTTGGGCCAGTGGTGCAACTTGAATCCCTCCCTGTTAGTGTTGTTACACCCTCCGACAACACACCAATGACGCATGATGTCTCCAAGGTTCCAAAAAATAGTCGAAAGAACGGAAAATATCAGAGCTGAGACCCGTGTGTGTCGTGTATAGAAAATGAAAATGGCGGCTGTCTTACCTCGGTGACGTCACGTTCTGACGTCATCACCACCAGAGCAATACACAGAAAGGCGTTTAATTCGCCAAATTTCACCCATTTAGAGTTCGGAAATCGGTTAAAAAAATATATGGTCTTTTTTCTGCACCACCAAGGTATATATTGACGCTTACATAGGTCTGGTGATAATGTTCCCCTTTAAGTTATTCGTCATCTACGAATCCCTCGAATTGTTCTTCTTCAGTGTCCGAATTCAACTGCTGCTCTATTCCCGGGGTCTACTGCGTGACTGATCGCCTTGAGTTTAAACTCTGCGTCATAAGCGTGTCTCTTAATAAGGGGCCATTTTGGGGTCTTTACATAAACACACAAATGGAAATGAAACAGCCAGCCTGGCACAGCCATATATCCCAGCATGCACCGCGCGCTTCTTCTTCTACAGGGGAAAATGAAGTCGGCGGCTGCTTACCGTAGTTGCGAGACCTGTTGCGACTCAATATTGGTCCATAAATTAGGCGCACCGGATTATGAAAAAAATGGAGGTTTTTAGGTGCGCCTTATAGTGCGGGAAATACGGTACATAAATTAAAGATGCATCAATAATCATTTTTAATCCAATTGTAGCTCTTGAATCGTAATCGAATCGTGAGGTGGCCAAAGATTCCCACCTCTACTTTAGTACTTTTGATTTGTTTTTGTCGCGCTAAGTCAGCCCTATATGATTCATGAACGTTTATTTATGGTAGTTACTGTAGCGTAAACAAAATGTATTTAAGGTGTTTTATAAGTTCTACATTGCTTGCAATAGCGTTTGTGTTTCCTTCCTCTTCATCCACCGTGTTTGAAGGTCAGATAAAGAGTGTATATTTTCCATAAGTTGTTTATAATTATACAAGGCAAGCGCAAACATAGCTTTTGTGGATGTGGCCATGTTGATTTCCGACTTCGCTACTGGAATGTGAGGGTGTAAAGGTACGTGTATTTGTAATGAACCGTTTCAGTGCGGTAGTTTCGGTTCGGTACGAGGGTGTACCAAACGAGTTTCTAAGCTTAAGTCTTAACAAAGTGCTTTGCTTCTTCTGCCTCTGTCTCAGCACCCAGCATTGTCCCACCCACACAACCATTTGATTGGTTACATATATAGCGGTAACAGCCAATCAGCAGTGCGTATTCAGAGCGGTAACAGCCAATCAGCAGTGCGTCTTCAGAGCGCATGTAGTCAATGCTTCAGTGTCGTTTTTTATTTTTATTTTATTTTAATCTTCTATTTTTTTCTCCCCCCCCCTGTTTACCTGTATGTCATCTTTTTTGTAAGGGGCGCTGGAAGCCGGCAGACCCGTCAGCGATCCTGTTCTGTCCCCCTGTAATGTTTGTCTGATCTTGAATGGGATTGTGCTGAAAATTGTAATTTTCCTGAAGGAACTCTCCTGACGGAATAAATAAAGTACTATCTAATCTAATCTAATCTAATCTGAACAGATAGGTGTTTAGCAGGTGAGCGTAAGGCATTGTACTCTCTCCGAATGATAATAAACACCTCCCAGTCAACTACTAGAAACATCACTATGAGCCAGTTGACCTTCTAGAAACTTAAACTCGTCCGCAGTTCTGGCTTGAGGTGAAGGCTAATTAGCTTTTAGCGTAACGTTCGATCAATTTGCGGTGTGTGTGTGTTTCACAGACAGAAAAGCTTTGAATGGCAGGGTCCCTGCTATCACATGTTGATAAAAATATAACATTTACGTAATAAAAATCAACTACAGGTTTCCTAAACGCTGTGATAAATTAAGCATGATGAGTTCAAATCCAGGCTCGGATCTTTCTGTGTGGAGTTTGCATGTTCCCCCCTGAATGTGTGGGTTCCCTCCGGGTACTCCGGATTCCTCCCACTTCCAAAGACATGCACCTGGGGATAGGTTGATTGGCAACACTAAATTGGCCCTAGTGTGTGAATGTGAGCGTGAATGTTGTCTGTCTATCTGTGTTGGCCCTGCGATGAGGTGGCGACTTGTCCAGGGTGTACCCTGCCTTCCGCCCGATTGTAGCTGAGATAGGCGCCAGCGCCCCCTGCCACCCCGAAAGGGAATAAGCGGTAGAAAATGGATGGATGGAGTTGACTTGAAACTGTTTAATGTTGCACTTTTTATATGTAGAAGAAAAGTTTTGTAATTTTATTTAATCTGAGCAACAATTTGAGGCAGTTTAATGTTGAGTAACGTGGGCAGAATTATTATAGTGTTCCCAATGTTAAAAGGAATAAAGCCATTGTTTCCAAATTTGGTAAATAAATAACCCCATAAATTATATTTTGTTGTTTTCTTACTGTACCGAAAATGAACTGAACCGTGACCTCTAAACCGAGGTATGTACCAAATTCGAAATATTTGTGTACCGTTACACCCCTACTGGAACGCTCACAACTCGGCTGTGACGTCATTCCCAGCTCCGACATCCAACTTCCGAAGTACGCAAATGGAACGCACCATGAGACCGCTCATAAAACGGTGCACCCTGAAGACACGGTCAGAAAGCGTTTGCAGCCTTTTGTGGTTTTACTTCAGGGCTCCCCAGATCTGTCATCCTGCATCAAGCTAGCTCTTTTTAGGGACAATAGCCAAGCACACACTCTCTTGCACATGAACACACCAACCCCCTCGACCCGAGAGACTGGGGGAGGGGGGTAGTGGGGTGATGTTGTACGAGGCCCACCCTGAGCGCGTACTACCCGCGACACAGACCCCTCCTACTCCTTCCATAACAAAGCAAGCATGCACGACGCATTGACCGACTTTTTTGGGGAGCAATTTGCCCCACTGTCTGGCCTTCTTGTTGTCAACCCTGCCCCACCCTGCCATAACACACACACACTCCATGCCATTTCAGAGGACATCAGTGATCTCTGCCAACAGATACACGCACAAGGGCCTTAACGTACTAGCTCCCCCCCATCCACCTTGCCCTTGGGCAATTTCACCCCCTTTCTTTTTGTATCGACTTGATTCGCGCGTCTTGATTACATCTGACACCCTTTGCTCCGGGCGCTAGGAATTCAGGCCACTCTCTAAAAATAAATACATTGACAATATTTAAAAAATATATTCTTGCATAAAAGATGAACAGGTATCTTTTCTTTCATGTTTCTAGAATTTAACACTAGTTTCCACTAAGGATGCACCGAAATGAAAATTTGTGGCCGAAGCCAAATAAAATTTAAACGCTTGGCCGAAGGCCGAATACTGAATACCGAATAATGAATGCAGTTTTTCACAATTTTTTTTATATTGCATAAATAGCCTAGAATACATTTTTAGACATGTTTATTAAATAAAGTAAATTTTTATTGAATATTGACATTTTTTTAATATTCCAGCGGCCTTTGCTTTTCAAAAAAAGCACAAAGTTTTTCATTTATATTAGGCCTTAAAACAAAACATGCATTCCAAAAAAAAATAAAGTGCATTAAAGTGTATGTGTGTGTGTGTGTGTGTGTGATGGATATGTGTGTATTTTGGGTATATGCATGTGTGTATGTATGTGATTGTGTGTGTATGTGTGTATGTGTATATATGTATATATATATATATATATATATATATATATATATATATATATATATATATATATATATATATATATATATATATATATATATATATATATATATATATATATATATATATATATATATGTGTATGTATATGTATATATATATATATATAAATTGTATATATGTGTGTGTGTATATGTGTGTGTATATATGTAAGTGTGTGTGAATTCAAATGTATTTTATATAGACAATATATAGCAGCAACCACTGAATTGAATTATATTATATATATTATTGTATTATATATTGTATATATATATTGTATATGTATAGGGGTGGGACCTAATAAGTTTACTTCTTCCCACTCCCTTTTGAGCCAATCTTGACATCTACAAAAGATTAGGCCCATGTAATGTTTTCAATGTAGGTGTAAAAATAATGTATCAGTATATTCTTTTGTATTTTATGTCATTCTCTTGTTTTGTTTGCGTGGCTCAAAATAAACCCATTCATTCAAAAAAGTGGATAAACCCACAAAAAATGAATTATTGTCCTTTTGGCAAAAGTCTGCTTAGCCACAGTAGATAGACTAATAATGTAAACAGAAGGCTCAAGTAAATCTCAATTAAGTGTGTACTTGTAATGTCATACACTTATATAGGTAGCCTACACAACAGGCTAACAATGTAAACAGAGGCCCCACTAAATCTCAATAAGTGTGTGCTTGTAACCTCATACACATATACAGGTAGCCTACACAACAGGCTAATAATGTAAACAGCACACACACAATGTAAAGAGCACACATCAGAGAAATACCGTCTGCTCGGTATCGTATAACCGGGCTCAATGTGCTCCATGAGTCTCCGAAAGCCAATGTCCTCCACAACACTAAACGGTTGATCATCCAAAGCCATAAACTCCATTACCTTCTTTGTAATTCCGTTTGCTTTTGGCACTGTCAGTCGCAAACTTTTTCGTCCTCTCAAAGACGTCGGCCACGAGGCACCTCCTCGAGTCAGTTTGGCTGAGCATTCGTTGCAAACTGCAATACTTTTGTCACATTCCAACACTTTAAAATATCTCCACACTGCTGACATTTTTCCGACGGCGCCGCGTCACTGCACGTTGGTTGATTTGCGTCACCGCGTCAAAAAATTGCGTCATACGCCACTGTTTGGGCCTTGCATTTAACTCATTCCACCGAAGGCCGAATATGGCAAAAAAAGCCATATTCGGCCGAATATGGCAAAAAAAGCCATATTCGGCCGAATATATTCGGTTACCGATTATTCGGTGCATCCCTAGTTTCCACTAAGGCGCCTCACCCAAACGTCATCTAAAATTATTTCATATGTTTAGTGTACGTTCTTAATGTTTTTGTTCCCTATGCAAGAGTGAATATTTTCTTCCTCCCATGTAGGTTGGCATCAGCGATTGATGCTGTTGATTGCAATAGCAAAGAATAAAACACAGCCTGCTGATCTCTGTGCATCAGATCGATATCATCTGCACACACAGGTGCTCGCCGACATTACCTTCAGCAATGACGTCACACAGTCATCAAGGTAAGACTTTTTTTTTTTTTTACACTGTCATGGCGGTTGAAATTAACCTGACTCTTTGATCCTTGTACCGTATTTTTCGGACTATAAGTAGCAGTTTTTTTCATAGTTTGGCCGGGGGTGCGACATATACTACGGAGCAACTTATGTGTGAAATTATTAACACATTACCGTAAAATATCAAATAATATTATTTATCTAATTCGCGGAAGAGACGAAGAAAATGTCAGCAATCGTCACACACACGTCAACCAATAAGAATTCGGCGGGGGAGGGTCATGGCAGAAGTGCATTGTTGGTCATGGAATGCTAACTGCTATATGCTACATGCTACTGCCGTAGCTATTAAAATGGATCATTTCATTGTTGGCGCTAACTTATAAAAACTGAGAAGGGCTGAACAAAAATTGGACCGTAAAGGAAATCATTTACTGCAGTTTACAAGCTGGACGTAGTGAAATATGCAGCAGAAAATGACAAAAGAAAGCGACGCATACATTTGGAGTTGGCAGAGTTGTTTAGAATCGACATCGAGGAAGAAGATTTCATGGGATTTATCGATTAGGAGTGACAGATTGTTTGGTAAACGTATAGCATGTTCTATATGTTATAGTTATTTGAATGACTCTTACCATAATATGTTACGTTAACATACCAGGCACCTTGTTCGTTGGTTATTTATGCCTCATATAACGTACACTTATTGAGCCTGTTGTTCACGATTCTTTATTTATTTAAAATTGCCTTTCAATTGTCAGTTCTTGGTGTTGGATTTTATCAAATAAATTTCCCCCAAAAATGCGACGTATATATGTTTTTTTCCTTCTTTATTATGCATTTTCGGCCGGTGTGACGTATACTCCGGAGCGATTTCTAATCCGAAAAATACGGTAGTTCGCTGAGCTCCACACAAGGATCTGGAACTTCTCAATAGGAGATGTATTTCAGAAGGCGGGGCCTTGTAAAAAAAAATCATTGTATGTGATTGGATAAACCACTTGTCCGTTATATTGAATGACGTGCTACTTCAACCACTCACATCGAAATTAACCCGACAGAGCGTAAAGTTAGAGAACTTTTACCGAAACAACACAGCAACGTCAGTAGATGATCGATGTCGTTTGTGCAAAGAAAATATGAAGAATCAATGTCAGCACACACGGGGGCAGCATGGTGGAACAGGGGTTAGTTCATGTGCCTCACAATACGAAAGTCCTGAGTTGTCCTGAGTTCAATTCCGGGCTGGGGATCTTTCTGTGTGGAGTTTGCATGTTCTGCGTGGGTTCCCTTCGGGTGCTCCGGCTTCCTCCCACGGCCAAAGACATGCACCTGGGGATAGGTTGATTGGCAACACTAAATTGGCCCTAGTGTGTGAATGTGAGTGTGAATGTTGTCTATCTATGTTGGCCCTGCGATGAGATGGCGACTTGTCCAGGGTGTACGCCGCCTTCTGCCCGAACGCAGCTGAGATAGGCTCCAGCTGCCCCCGCAACCCTTAAAAGAGAGAAGCGGTCGAAAATGGATGGCTGGAATGTCAGCACACGACTCCTCGGTGCGTGCCGCCATTGTTGTTTTGATCAAACAGTCGCTTCGGCGCTACATCACATTTATGAAATCATGCCCGGAGATCCTGATTGGTTCATTATTTTTTTGCTATCTTGAAGGAGTTTGCAATGCCCTCGAGCCCAGATCCTTGTGTGGAGCTCAGTGAACTACAAGGATCTGGCGAGAGACAGGTTAGGTTGAAATAGTAATGACTGATAAAAATCCATCCATTTTCTGCAGCCTATCCGGGACCAGGTCGCAACTTGTTTGATCAGTCGAGTAACCGAAATAAACACACTTTTTATCCTCAACGTGTCTTGTAGGGAAAAAAGGTTTAAATAATCACAGATTTTTCTAATGACATTTATTCTTTCTTCTTATGCACATAACATAAAATTACACTTTTACCATTTGATCGTTCCTATATATTATTTATATTTAAAAAAAAAAGCCTGTTTGACCTAAACCAGGTCATAAATAATAGGAATGCACGACATGATGATTATTAACTTAGGGAAGCGACGCCACAGTGTGTATAAAGATAAACAGTTAGCTGCTAGCCGCCTCTTGTCAGCTGTGGGACCAAAAATAAATTAGGTATCAGGGGATCAGCTTTGACTGATCACATGCTTTTTCATGGTAATGGTCCACTTTTCCGTGGCCGATCAATCGCTGCATCACGAGAACAGTGTTTCCCACAGATTGCCAATATACTCGTGCTGTGGGGGAGTGACATCATATAATTTGCATACATTTGATGCATATATTTTCTTTACAAGGTTTACAAAAGGTTATACATATGCCCTATTTTCCAGATCATTGGGGGCACTGCTGATGAATGGTCTATTTTCTATCTTTTTTCATGTACAGTATAAGGCGCACCGGATTATAGGGCGCATTAAAGGAGTCATATATATATTTTTTTTTTCTAAAAGGAAAACACTTTCATGTGGTCTACATCAGTGGTTCTCAAATGGGGGTACATGAAGGTATGCCAAGGGGTACTTGAGATTTTTTTTTTTAATATTCTAAAAATAACAACAATTCAAAAATATTTTATGAATATATTTATTGAAAAATAGTTCAACAACATATGATTGTAAGTTCATAAACTGTGAAAAGAAATGCAACAATGCAATATTCAGTGTTGACAGCTAGATTTTTTGTGGACATGTTCCATAAATATTGATGTTAAAGACTTAGTTTTTGTGAATAAATGTTAAGAATTAAATTCAGGAATCCAGATGGATCTCTATTACAATCCCCAAAGAATGCCCTTTAAGTTGATGATTACTTCTATGTGTAGAAATCTTTATTTACAACAATTCTTCTCAACAAAAGAAAAGAAATATAATCCTAGAGAAAAATGTAATTTAAAACATTTGTATGCACATACAACACTTAAAACCTTCTGTATATCAGTATGTGGAATTAAATTATGGAATGGATTAAGCAAAGCAATCAAACAATGTACTAATATGATCCACTTCAAGAAACTCTTTAAACTGGAAGTGTTAACAAAGTACAAAAATTAAGAACCATGATAAACATTCTGATTTTACTCACTCATTCATTCTCAAAATAATCTGATTTATCTCATCGTATGGATTAAAATTTAAGCAATTATTTATTTATTTATTTATTTATTTGTATTGTGATTACTTATTACTTATGGAGTATACATTGAGAACAGGAAGTGAACAAAAGTTTTAGCAACTGTTATTTAAAGAAAAGGGGTAGGATTAAATAAGCTCTGCTTCTTCCTCCTCCTTTTCGAACATGTTGAAAAGAGAAACTGGAAATTGTGATGTATCATGTTGTATGCTTGCATGTTCAAAATAAACTCAAACTCAAACTCAAACTCAATTGAATCACTTGTTTATTTTTCAACAAGTTTTTAGTTATTTTTATATCTTTTTTTCCAAATAGTTCAAGAAAGACCACTACAGATTAGCAATATTTTGCACTTTTAAATACATCAGAAACTCATGACATAGTGTTGTATTTTACTTCATCTCTTTTTTTTTTCAACCAAATATGCTTTGTTCTGATGTTCACAAGGGGTACATCACTGAAAAAAGGTTGAGAACCACTGGTCTACATAACATGTAATGGTGGTTCTTTGGTCAAAATGTTGCATAGATTATGTTTTACAGACCATCTTCAAGCCGTTTTCTGACAGTCCCTTCAGGATGCGCCATTTTGTGGGGGGTCTTATTTACGTGGCTCCCCTTCGACAGCGTCTTCTCCCTGTCATCTTTGTTGTAGCGGTGTAGCGTGCAAGGACGGAAGTGGAAGAAGTGTCAAAAGATGGATCTAACTACTCATTCAGACTTTACTTCAATCAATAACGGAGCAGCATCTCCTCATTCGTGACTCACTAGTGCAATAGCAACGGTGAAAATGTGTCCCGGGAAAAAACGTCCGACCTGAACTCTCTAATAACTAAAGTTCCTTGGATAAATAATGTAAACTCGCTATACCGTTATGTTTTATAGCGCTTTTATGGCGAGTTTACGGACAGATATAAGTAAGAACTTTATACTACTTTATATTAGAAATGGCAAGAGCGGAGGATGAATGTCCCATAACAAGAAGTTAGAGAAAAAGAAGAAGCCTATCGACTACGGTCACGGACAACAAAGGCGGATATGCGCAATTTTTCAGGACTTATGCAGATCCCAAATACAGATCAGCAGGTGCCAGAAGGTAAGAAAAGTTGCTTTTGCTTAATATTGCGTAACAAAACGGCATATAATATATCTTATCTTATACATATAACATAATAATACTTGTATGTTGAAGCACAGTACAATCCATCAAGTAGTGCGGCTTCATAGCTTACCAATGTCGTACTAAAACTTTTTGATAGATTTTTGAGCGCTGTGTGTAATGTTGTATATTTTCAATGGAACATATAAAATGTTGCTGTTGCTTACTTGCATCATATTACAGTCTACGCATACAGTGGGGCAAAAAAGTATTTAGTCATCCACCGATTGTGCAAGTTCTCCCACTTAAAATGATGACAGAGGTCTGTAATTTTCATCATAGGTACACTTCAACTGTGAGAGACAGAATGTGAAAAAAATCCAGGAATTCACATTGTAGGAATTTTAAAGAATTTATTTGTAAATTATGGTGGAAAATAATTTTTTGGTCAACCATTCAAAGCTCTCACTGATGGAAGGAGGTTTTGGCTCAAAATCTCACGATACATGGCCCCATCAATCGTCCTGTGCCCTTAGCAGAAAAACAACTCAAAAGCATGATGTTTCCACCCCCATGCTTTACAGTAGGTGTGGTGTTCTTGGGATGCAACTCAGTATTCTTCTTCCTCCAAACACGACGAGTTGAGTTTATACCAAAATGGATATATGGATGATACAGCAGAGGATTGGGAGAATATCATGTGGTCAGATGAAACCAAAAGTAAATTTTTTGGTAGTTGGGAACTGCATGTGCCTCACAATACGAAGGTCCTGAGTAGTCATGGGTTCAATAGGCTTGGGATCTTTTTGTGTGGAGTTTGCATGTTCTCCCCTTGACTGCGTGGGTTCCCTATGGGGAGTCCGGCTTCCTCCCACCATCAAAAGGATGCACATGGGGATAGATTGATTGGCAACACTAAATTGGCCAAAGTATGTAAATGTGAGTGTCAATGTTGTCTGTCTATCTGTGTTGGCCCTGTGATGAGGTGGCGACTTGTCCAGGGTGTACGCCACATTCCACCCGAATGCAGCTGAGATAGGCTCCTGCAACCCCCGCGATCCCAAAAATGGACAAGCAGTAGAAGATGGATGGATGGATGGATGTATTTAAATTTAAAAAAATAAATAATTAAAGTTATGGCAAGCGGACAAATCGTTTTTTATTTCAATTTAAAAAAAAAAAAGCAATATAAATTGTGTTTTATCCAATTACTTGAAAATTAATCGAATACACTCATTAATAGATCACTTGAGTACTGGAATAGTCGATAGCAGCAATACTCATCATCTTAAAAACACTTCCTATACGTGGCAGTAAGTTTGGGACAGTCCTTGAGAATATAATGTGGCATGGTTATGCAATGTTGACTAATAAAACAAAACTGTTTTTGTTCTTTAAAACTGCGATTGCTCAAAACATAATATTGAATCAAATCATTGTTTTTGTGAATTATTGAATTGACGGATAGATCTGAAGTCGATGTAGACTCTAGTGAAGTGAATTATATTTATATAGCGCTTTTTCCTCAAGTTACTCAAAGTGCTTTACATAGTGAAACCCAATATCTAAGTTACAATTAAACCAGTGTGGGTGGCACTGGGAGCAGGTGGATAAATTGTCTTGCCCAAGGACACAACGGCATTGACTAGGAAGGTGGAAGCGGGGATCGAACCTGCAACCCTCAAGTTGCTGGCACGGCCACTCTACCAACCGAGCTTTACCGCGCGCCGACTCTAGAGATTTAAGCGCTAAATAAATAATGCATGTACGCCCTGGCACACGATTATCATTATTTCATGACCGAAGCAAAACATTTTTTATACTTTTATACTGAAATAAATTCACCTACAACTTATTAGATAAAAATATAGAAAAAGCTACCGGCAGAGGTAAAGTTTGGATCCATAAAGGAAAGAAGAAAGGGAATGAATGTTTATAACTGAATAAATCTACTTATACATAAAAAATTGTTTTGTTTTGTATAATTATTTTAACGAATTAAGTAACCTTTATGACAACCTTTTTCCAAAACACAATATAGAATGTGAGATATAACGGGATGATGGATACATTTATCATTTGTTTTCAAAACGGTTAAAAAATGTACTGTTGGACACCATTTTTATGACTTGATGGGGACCCCATTTTGAATATTTCTAGCACCAACACTGCTTTTCAGGATCTACTGGGCTTTGATTATTTAACAATGCGTTACCCAATATGTGTCGTGTTAATTGTGAGATAATCTGAAAGCTAAAGACAAGCAAGGTAGACTGAAGGATTTTTGTCATACCTGATTATTTAAAATCTATCTTGGCTTAAGTTGCTTTCCGATTTGCTTTTCAAGCAATAAGAAAATCAATTTTCAATTGTTTTTCAACCTTTACAATTAGATTATTTTTAATTTTGATGAATTATGCAACATTAACTTTGCCTTCTGTGTGAACAATGAAGCTCCTACATGTGTGGCTAAGTTGCATTTGTAACTCAAGCTGATAATTTTTCTGAGTTAGATTCATCCCTCCCGCCCTCCAAACTACCAGGCCTTTAAGAAGCATGTGTGTGTGTATATATGCGTGCGCAGTTTCAGCAGGGGGTTAGCAAGTGTTTGCGTGCCAGCCTTGTGTTGGGCCATTTTTCTGATATGTAAATGAGCTTAGTAACATGCACATGTTTGATCCCGGGCATTTTCTTTATTACAGCAGCCATGGGATTTTTAGATTAAATATCATTTAACGTAAATCTCTTCAGAGAAAAGCAAAATGCTTGGTCGGGTTTATTTCACACAACAAAAGCAGGTCACGCT
>NC_084637.1:12620477-12640477 GCF_033978795.1 Nerophis ophidion
GCATTTTTGGGGGAAATTTATTTGGTAAAACCCAACACCAAGAATAGACATTTGAAAGGCAATTTAAAATAAATAAAGAATAGTGAACAACAGGCAGAATAAGTGTACGTTATATGATGCATAAATAACCAACTGAGAAGGTGCCTGGTATGTTAACGTTAAATATTATGGTAAGAGTCATTCAAATAACTATAACATGTAGAACATGCTATACGTTTACCAAACAATCTGTCACACCTAATTGATAAATCCCATGAAATCTTATACGTCTATTGTCTTACGTGAATGAGCTAATTAATATTGGTTGATATTTTACGGTAATGTGTTAATAATTTCACACACAAGTCGCTCCTGAGTATAAGTCGCACCCCTGGCCAAACTATGAAAAAAACTGTGACTTATAGTCCGAAAAATACGGTGCATGATCAGCCATTGTTGATTAATGCCTTTATTGACGTTCACAAACGCAGATCCTCTTTGGCTAACAAGCAGCTAGAAGCTAATTATGTGTCTCCATACACAGTGCGTAGCCGCTACCGTAAATGAATAATAATCATCTAAATTTTGGCAAATAAACTGCATTTCTTAGTATTCCAAGTATCGTTATAAAGTATTATCGCTGGAGGCCGAGGCTAAACATGTCACACACAGATAGAAAGACAGGAGCTGGCATGCCAATAATTAAGTAAAAGTTAAAGTACCAACGATAGTCACACACACACACACTAGGTGTGGCGAAATTGTTCTATGCATTTGACCCATCCCCTTTGATCACCCCCTGGGAGGTGAGGGTAGCAGTCAGCAGCAGCTGTGTCCGTGCCCAAGAATCAATTTTGGTGATTTAACACCCATTTCCAACCCTTGATGCTGAGTGCTAAGCAGGGAGGTAATGGTTCCCATTTTTATAGTCTTTGGTATGACTTGCAAAGCTAACCTAGCCCTAAACAACACCATAAAGTAAGTACTTGGTAAACTTCAAAAAGTTTAGATGGACCTAAGTCACACAAGAAAGTAAGCAACTATTTACAGGAAAGTAACAAGTAGATAAATAAGAGTTAGAGGATAATATAACAACTGTTGGTATGTCAGCATTGTCACAGTCAGTACACAAGGAGGATCATTCCATAAATTGATATTAAGGTTGGCCCTGCCATAAGGTGGCGACTTATCCAGGGTGTACTTCGCCTTCCGTCCGAATGCAGCTGAGATAGGCTCCAGCACCCCCTGCGACACCGAAAGGGACAAGCGGTAGTAAATGGATGGATGGACTTTTAAGGGTAGTATCAGTATATGATCAATACTTAAGTAATCAGAATACCCGAACAAAGGAGGACTCAATCAAAGGATTGAAATGAAGTGAAGTGAAGTGAAGTAAAGTGAATTATATATATATATATATATATATAGCGCTTTTCTCAAGTGACTAAGTAAGAGATACTTTTTACTTTTTTGTTAGTTATTGTGTACTATTGACCTAGTTGTGCTCAAACAATTGTAAGTAATTACAGAGGATAAGGAACTAGTTGAAATATTGTCTTGATACTGTTGAACTGTTGTGTCAATAGCACTCACTGTGAATACGTTGAAAAATGTACAGTTAATACACGTGATCAGTATTGGACGATAATACTCATGGATGATCGGTATCGGAATCGGCGGCACACAAAAGCTAATTTCCAAAGCTAAGGGCTAAAGCTTCAATGCAAAGTAGGCGGGATCGATCCATATGTCGGTAATATTGATACAGAGTCTAGTGTCAGTATACCAACGATATTAAATGATTAATTATGTATTTTTCTTTTTATTGTTTTTAAATATAAAATCTTCTTGGGGGAGTCATTTTTGTTTGTATTTAAATACTCAGGAGTAAGTTTCTGGATACAGTAAGGCTTTTAGGGCAAAACCCAAAGATTTAAATAGGAGCCAGTTGTAGTTTATGCTTGTACACTCGTCACTTCATTTTGCAAAACAAATTAGATGTAGAATTCATTACCACAAATTGTCATTCTGCCTCTGATTTACAACAATTCTAGCAATTCTAAATTCACCAAGATAAGCTTTATATTAATGCGTTCACTATAGTTACTTGCTGTAAAACATTTTCAGTTGTATAATTTATTGTCTAAGTATCAGATCTGGACTCAGTCGGATTGAATTATTGAGGACAAAAAAATCACCGGGATTGGGATATCCCTAGTGGCAATTAACTGGATGTTGTTCTGAGCCTGCCTGGACTTCACTGACAAATCGGAATGGAATGTGTGTCTATTTTAGACCAAAGTGTAATCATACTCATTTCTAATTTTACAGAAAAGTGACTCTGGTAATGGTAGGATTGGATAATGCAGGAAAGACCGCCACAGTACGTGGAATCCAAGGAGGTTTGTACCTATTTTTACATCTTTTAAAACTTTCATGTTTACAGAGGTGTCTTTTTGGCTAAAACGGGTGCAACGTGTGACTTTTTAAATTTTATTTCAGAGAATCCCCAAGATGTTGCTCCAACTGTGGGTTTTTCTAAGTTTGACTTGAAGCAAGGCAAGTTTGAGGTCACGATCTTCGATCTGGGCGGTGGGAAGAGGATCCGTGGCATATGGAAGAATTACTACTCTGAGTCACACGGTGTGGTGTTTGTGGTGGACTCCAGCGATGTGCAGCGAATCCAGGAGACACGGGAAACCATGGCAGAAGTTCTGCAGCACCCACGCATCGCTGGGAAGCCTGTGCTCGTGTGAGTGGACAGAACCTAAATGATATACATTTGTGTTTGAAATCGCAGTTTACTTTCCAGGTGGCATATATTCAATGAGTTCTTGTCTCGGCTTACAGACTTGCCAACAAACAAGATCAGGAGGGCGCGTTGGCTGAAGCAGACATCATTGAGAACCTGTCGTTAGAGAAGCTTGTTAATGAGAACAAGTGTCTTTGTCAGATTGTAAGTGTTTGGGCACCTGGCACAGTAGTGAGTGACATGTAGAGTCAGTTTTACCCTCAGCCCAGCCATTTATAGAAATGTTTAGTATCCTAACCTGCTTGAACTCGTCAGTTCTATTGAAATACTTTATATTCCTTTTCCAGGAGCCGTGCTCTGCAGTCTTGGGTTATGGCAAAAAATTTGACAAATCCATTAAAAGGGGCCTGAGCTGGCTGCTTAACAACATTGGCAAAGATTACGAGGCCATCACTGAGCGCGTGCAGAAAGACACAGCAGAGCAGCGTGCTCAGGAGGAGCAGGATAAGAAAGAAAGGGCAGAACGAGTCAGACTGATACGAGAAGAGAGGTACGTGCGTCTGGATAGGTTATGTACTGTATGGTCTTTCAGCACCCGGGCCAAGGCCTTAAGACAATCTCTGACCGCAGTGAACCGTATTGTTTTGACTACAAGTCGCGTTTTTTTTAATAGTTTGGCCGGGGGTGCGACATATACTCCGGAGCGACCTATGTGTGAAATTATTAACATATTACCGTAAAATATCAAATCATATTATTTATCTCATTCGCGAAAGAGACGAAGAAAATGTCAGCAATCGTCACACACATGTCAACCAATAAGTATTCGGCGGGGGAGGGTCATGGCAGAAGTGCATTGTGGGTCATGGAATGCTAACTGCTATATGCTATATGCTACTGCCGAAGCTATTAAATTGGATCATTTCATCGTTGGCGGTAACTTATAAAAACTGAGAAGGGCTGAACAAAAATGGCACCGAAAAGGAAATCATTTACTGCAGTTTACAAGCTGGACGTAGTGAAATATGCAGCAGAAAACGACAAGAGGAAGCGGCGCATACCTTTAGAGCTGGCAGAGTTGTTTGGAAGCGACATCGAGGAAGAAGATTTCATGGGATTTATCGATTAGGAGTGACAGATTGTTTGGTAACCGTATAGCATGTTCTATATGTTATAGTTATTTGAATGAGTCTTACCATAATATGTTACGTTAACATACCAGGCACCTTGTTCGTTGGTTATTTATGCGTCATATAACGTACACTTATTCTGCCTGTTGTTCACTATTCTTTATTTATTTTAAAGGCCCACTGAAATGAGATTTTCTTATTTAAACGGGGATAGCAGGTCCATTCTATGTGTCATACTTGATCATTTCGCGATATTGCCCTATTTTTGCTGAAATGATTTAGTAGAGAACATCGACGATAAAGTTTACAAATTTTGGTCGCTAATAAAAAAGCCTTGCCTGTACCGGAAGTAACAGACAATGTGGGCGTGACTTCACGGGTTGTGGAGCTCCTCACATCCTCACATTGTTTACAATCATGGCCACCAGTAGCGAGAGCGATTCGTACCAAGAAATGGACGATTTCCCCATTAATTTGAGCGAGGATGAAAGATTCGTGGATGAGGAACGTGACAGTAAAGGACTAGAAAAAAAAAAAGACGAGGGCAGTGGGAGCGATTCAGATGTTATTAGACACATTTACTATGATAATTCTGGAAAATGTCTTATCTGCTTATTGTGTTACTAGTGTTTTAGTGAGATTATATGGTGGTACCTGAAAGTCGGAGGGGTGTGGCCACGGGTGTGGTGACCGCCAGTGTTTCCGAGGGAAGCCGCGTTTCTCAACGAGGCAAGGTAGCTGGGCTGAGATTTTTTTTTTTTTCCCACCACGGTGTAAGCATCCGACGGTCGGTGGCGGCCGGTGGGAGGAGGTAAGAGAGTCCACAGCTGCAGGAGGAACGACGCAAACTCTCCGCTAATGTCTACAGTAAGAGCCAAATGTAAATACACCGCTTCCCACCTACATCTTTCTTCTTTGACGTCTCCATTATTAATTGAACAAATTGCAAAAGATTCAGCAGCACATATGTCCAGAATACCGTGTAATTATGCGATTAAAGCAGACCACTTATAGCTGTGATCGGTGCTCGATCAAGCTGTCCGCTACAATTCTGTGACGTCACGCGCACGCGTCATACGCATGATTATACCGCGACTTTTCAACAGCATACTTTGTGCGAAATTAAAAATAGCAATTTAGTAAACTAACCCGGCCATATTGGCATGTGTTGCAATGTTAAGATTTCACCATTGATATATAAACTATCAGACTGCGTGGTCGGTAGTAGTGGGTTTCAGTAGGCCTTTAACATTGCCTTTCAAATGTCTATTCTTGGTGTTGGATTTTATCAAATAAATTTCCCCCAAAAATGTGACTTATACTCCAGTGCGACGTACATATGTTTTTTTTCTTTCTTTATTATGCATCTTCCGCTGTTGCGATGTATACTCGGGAGCGATTTATAATCCCAAAAATAAGGTAATAGAATATTTATTCATGGCTTGGAGTCAAAACTTGACCTCAATTGACCCGAGCATATTTTTTTCTGTAACTAACTTTGCCCTAAAGATGTGTATATCAAGATGCCATAAGGTTAATAACATTTTTTCTCTTAGAGAGCGGCAAGAGAGGGAGGAGGCAGACCGCGAAGGCGTGCATGCCTGCAAAGACGAGCTTTTTGAACAACACGCGTGCAACCCCTTCCAGCCCATCGAAAATGTCCTAACTGAGGTGTGGAAGCTGCTACCAACCATTAAACCAAGAGCAATTGACCAATTTCACCTTTATCCAAAATTTAATTCAGTGTGAAGATAAGGAAAAATGGAAGAAGAGGCAACAAGAGCTACAGGAGCACATGAGCAACAGTTTTAAGACAGATGCAGAGGCAGAGGCAGAGTTTGAGGAGGATAATCACGAAGAGCCAGACAATTCCAGACAAACTCCAGAAAATTCCAGTTCAAGTAAGTGTAACTTCCAAGTAACTTTCTTTTTCTTTTCTATGTTTCGGTGCACACTTGAACACCTGTCAGTGTGCAATTCAACCATGCAAAAATGTAATTATCACTGAACTAAAAATAATCGGTGTGAAGATAAAGGCTGCCGGCACTTTTGAAGATCATTAGCACGACAGCATGTGGCCTGATTTTGCACCACCTGGGAAGAGTTAGATTGATCTGACTCTCAAGAGAAAGTAACAACCAGTCCCTCCAGGAATTTGCAAAAGCACACATCAACCAATCCCTGTGAATTATGCGCAGCCTCGTAACTTTGTCTAATGCCTAGAAATTCCCTGCATATTTTTGCCAACCGAGTTTGTCTCTCAAGGAGTACTTAAACACTGCACGTCAACGGTCTAATCAAACCTTGTTTGTTTCTTGTGTCGACAAAGCAGGAACAACAACACGTAACAACATAGCAACTCTTTATTTCTCCAACGGCTCAATTGTCATCCTCCCAAATAGCTCAGACCTACTTCCGGGTCCGGTTTATGGCGCTAAGCCTTTTGTGTAATGTAGTATATAAACATTTAGCAACATACTGGGGTCCTGACTTCCTACTTTACAGGAAGGGGATTCATATGGCCCCATTCGTCACAGTTTACCTGACACACGAAACGTGACAAATTGGAGCGGGGCACTAACCACTTTAGCCGCCGTATGGCAGTTGAGTGTTGAATATATTAAAATGTGTTTTGTGGCAATTCCAACTTTGACCACAGCGGCAGTTGCTTTGTGGAGTGGGGCTTTCCACCCAGGGGGTGGAACAAGGAAATGGGTCAAACGCAGAGAGTAATTTCACCACACCTAGTGTGTGTGTGACTATCAGTGGTACTTTAAATTGAATATTTTCAATTGCAATGCTGACCGAGCAAAGAGGCAGCATTTACATGACAAGAGATGTGTGATGACAATCTTATCGTCTCTCATCGACCATGCAGGGATAATTGTGTAGGGATGTCCGATAATGGCTTTTTTGCCGATATCCGAAATTCCGATATTGTTCAACACTTAACTACCGATACCGATATCAACCGATACCAATACATACAGTCGTTGAATTAACACATTATTATGCTTAATTTTGTTGTGATGAATGTAACAAAGTTTTCCAAAATAACTCAACTCAAGTTATGGGAAAAAAAGCCAACATGGCACTGCCATATTTATTATTGAAGTCACAAAGTGCATAATTTTTTCTAACGTGCCTCCAAACAGCAGCTTGGAATTTGCGACATGCTCTCCATGAGACAGCATGAGGAGGTTGAGGTGGGCGGGTTTGAGCTTGGGGGTATGGGGTAGCGGCAGGGTGTATATTGTAGCGTCCCAGAAGAGTTAGTGCTGCAAGGGATCTGGGTATTTTTTCTGTTGTGTTACGGTGCGGATGTTCTCCCGAAATGTGTTTGTCATTCTTGTTTGGTGTGGGTTCACAGTGTGACGCATATTTGTAACAGTGTTAAAGTTTTTTATACGGCAAGCCTCAGTGTGACCTGAATGGCTGTTGACCAAGTATGCCTTGTATCCGCTTTTGTTTGTGAAAAGCCGTAGATATTATGTGACTGGGCAGTGCCTTTAAGGTTTATTGGTGCTCTGTACTTCTCCCTACGTCCGTGTACACAGCGGCGCTTTAAAAAGTCATAAATTTTACTTTTTGAAACCAATACCAATAATTTTGAAACAGATACCGATAATTCCCAATATTACATTATAAAGCATTTATCGGCCGATAATTTCGGCATTACGATATTATCGGACATCTCTAATTGTGTTGGAACATAAATTAATGTTTTAGATAGACACAAGTAAAATAAACATGGAATATTTCTGCAACATTGCAGACAGCTGACAATAAGTAAGCCTTTGGTGATGTTTTTTTCTTTAATTTTGATTAATTATTACAATAATTTGACAATTAGCTCTAAATATGAACTTTAGCTGCCATCTAATGTATACTGTGTGGTATAAAATGAATTTAACATCAATACAGTATGTGTTCCAATTTATGTAGAAATCCTGTGCTGTTTGAGATTACGGTTACAAGGAATATTTTATCACAAGTTGATTGAATGTTTTGGAAAACAAATGAGCCTTAAACAACTTTTGCCACAGCTTTCTTAAGCTACTGCGAATTGAGGTGTTTTTAGGCCACAACAATCACAAAAAAAACCCTGCATCATTTTGGAAGACTAAACAAAATAAGACTGAGACTGTTTCAAAGAATGTATATGATTTCAAACGTCAAACATTTGATGCAGTGGAAATACAGTACGAGAGATTTTCAATTTTAATTTCTGAGTTATTGTACCACATTTTGTTGCAGGCACTACCACAGAGCAGAGCAAGAAAAAAGGGAGAAAGTTGTATCTGAAGAGGAAGCACCGTGTGGACCCGCTGAAGATGGAGGAGGGCCAGGGAGATAACGCCACTCCTCCACCTCCTCCCGGTTAGTCCTCTCCTATCTAGTTCACACTTCATCAAACTGATTAAATTGCCCTCTTTATACTAAACTGGTCCCCAATCCACAAACCTAGGCAGGAAGTGGATGCTGTTGCAATGTTAGATTGTCAAGTATGTAGCATAGTTGATCATCTCTGAAGCGACAGCCATAAGAAGGGTCAGGCACATATTTTCCTGACAGAATTTTCCATTTTCTACTATTTTAGTTGGATGGGCCACACCTAAAGTTTCTAGGCTGCCCAAACTAGAGCCACTCTGGGACTCAAAGCCCTCTGGTAAAGAAATGTGTCCACAAAAAAATTCACTGCTCATGTTTCATTCTTTAACTCCCATCTCACTGCTTGCTAACTATGCCCTGGTTTTCATTAACTGTACTCATACACTAATACTGGGAAGTTTCCTCCTCAGCTTGGTTGTCTTTTTATCCATCTGTTTGTCTCAATGCAGCATCTTCACTCTTTATTTTTCTTTCATTGATTTGAGTTGTGTAATAATTTAGCAAACCCTCTTTTTGGCTTTTACAGAGTTTAACAAGAAGCCTCTCCCACCTGTTGCAAACAGGCCGCAGCCTAACAGTGACACTCATGACGTGGTTTTTTAACCTCTTCGCCGATCGAGGACCCACCCGATCACGGCTCTCACCTTTTGCTTTTGGTCTCAAGCAAATGGAGTGTAAACAACCGAAGGCACACACAACCTGCAGCTACTCTGGGAAAGAGCAGCTTGGGAGCACTCAGCTTGACGTAAGAGATAAAGAGGCAACACAGAAATGGGCGTCCGGTTAAGAGGTCCTTAAAACTGTGGTTTCACTGACATGTAAAAAAATATTTTAATATACATTTGTTTGTTCATGTACCATATGTTTTTACAATGTTATTAAACTAAAAGAATATTGTATTCATATTCACATTGTATGCATCTGCATTATGATCTGACCCACACACTAGTGAGAAACCGTAACAGTCCATGGGAAACTTCCAGTTCACATTAAAACAGCTGGATTTTTCTGAAGACTTTTGATTTCCAAGCTCCTTTTAACGATTTTGGTGAGTATCAGGTGGAAGAAAGCATACATATACATTGCACATAATTATTTGTATTACAGTCTGTTAAATAACATACGGAGTGTATATATATATATATATATATATATATATATATATATATATATATATATATATATATATCCCGCCCCCCGACTAAATTCTTTGAACCTAACGCGGCCCCCGAGTCAAAATGTTTGGAGAAACCTGGTTTAGAGCACTTGCTGATAAATGAGCTTCTACAGTCTTACCTTCCAGCTGCTTCTAAGTCAAACACACCATCAGCATCTTTTTCATGTTTAAATGGCTAAAATAACCGCCATTAAGATATTATTATTTCACGGTGCAGTGATGCGCTCGTATTGCTTCGCCATGTCGGCCACACTCAGTCATGTTTTGGATTATTTGTTTTTTCAGTTCAACGAATATTACAGAATAGAAATAGTTTTATTGTCATTATTACAGTGAACAGGTTCAAAGAACAACGGAATTGGAGCAGATCCCCTAAGGTGCATACACAATAATTTACTAATATAAATAGTAAATAAAAAAAGAAAATATGTATCCATATATATATGTATATTTCCGCACATATGCATATATAAATATATAACATTATTGCACATTATAGTCCGATAAAATAAAAAGACTCAGTGCCTGTTTAATGCTACTGTGGATCTTGGGTAAAAACTGCTTTTTAGTCTATTTGTGCCTGGTTTCAGCACCCTATATTGTCTGCCTGAGGGCAGCAGTTTTAGGTGGCAGTGCCCGGGGTGGGGTGGGTCTTTCAGGATGCTCTGTGCTTTCCTGAGACAGCGGGAGCTGTACAGGTCAGCCAGGGAGGGGAGGGGGCATCCGATGGTCTTCTGGGCGGTCTTTAAGACCCTCTGGAGCGCCGTTCTCTCTGCGGTCGTGCAGCTGCTGAACCACTCGCAGATGCAGTAGGTCAGGATGCTCTCAATAAAGCACCACTTGAAGAACTCCAGCAGTTCCTGTGAGAGGTGGTAGTTCCTGAGTATATTCAGGAAGTGCAGTCTCTGGTGTGCCTTTTTGATGGTAGCCGTGCTGTTGGTGCTCAAGGTTAGGTCGTCGTCCAGGTGGACTCCCGGGAAACAAAAGTCGGAGACCCTCTTCAAGCAGTCATCGCTGATTACCAGGGGCACGATGTCCGTTTTTTTCCTCCTTAAGTCTATGACCAGCTTCTTGGTCTTGGAGGTGTTCAGGGCCTGGTTGTTTACTGTGCACCACTCCGACAGTTTCTCCACTTCGTCCCGATATGCTGACTTGTCCCCCCCCCCCCGATGAGCCTCACTATGGTGGTGTCATCCGGAAGTAGAGTAGGGGGCTCTGCACGTAGCATTGTGGAGAGCCGGTGCTGAGGTATAGGCTCGATGACACGTGGCGGCCGAACTGCACCCTCTGGGGGCGGTTGGATAAGAAGTCCTTTGATGGTAGCCGTGGTGTTGGTGCTCCAGGTTAGGTTGTCGTCAAGGTGGACTCCCAGGAAGCGGAAGTTGGAGACCCTCTCCAACCAGTCACCGCTGATGACCATGGGCAGGATGTCCGTTTTTTCCTCCTGAAGTCTATGACCAGCTCCTTCGTCTTTGAGGGGTCCAGGGCCAGGTTGTTTACTTTGCATCACTCCGACAGTTTCTCCACCTCGTCCCAGATGAGCCCCACTATGGTGGTGTCATCCGGAAGTAGAGTAGGGGGCTCTGCACGCAGCCTTGTGGAGAGCCGGTGTTGAGGTATAGGCTCGATGACATGTGGCGGCCCAATTGCACCCTCTGGGGGGGGGGGGGGGGGGGGGGGGGGGTTGGATAAGAAGTGCTTAATCCACATGTAGATGGAGTTCAATAGACCCAGGTCTGACAGTTTGGACACCAGTCTGTCAGGTATTATGGTGTTAAATCCATCCATCCATCCATTTTCTACCGCTTATTCCCTTTCGGGGTCGCGGGGGGCGCTGGCGCCTATCTCAGCTACAATCGGGCGGAAGGCGGGGTACACCCTGGACAAGTCGCCACCTCATCGCAGGGCCAACACAGAGACAGACAACATTCACACTCACATTCACACACTAGGGCCAATTTAGTGTTGCCAACCAACCTATCCCCAGGTGCATGTCTTTGGAAGTGGGAGGAAGCCGGAGTACCCGGAGGGAACCCACGCATTCACGGGGAGAACATGCAAACTCCACACAGAAAGATCCCGAGCCTGGATTTGAACCCAGGACTGCAGGACCTTCGTATTGTGAGGCAGACGCACTAACCCCTCTGCCACCAAAATGCCAAACTATAATCCACAAAAGGCAGCCGTATGTAGCTCCCATGTATCCGCATATTCTTCTCAGCACTTTCTCATTGTTGGAAAACAAAGTTATGTCTACCTGGGTGCATCTTGTGGGGTTCACCGTGGCATTTGCTACGAGAACCAATGGCTGGGGTGCTTGGACGGTTTAGGAAAGGGATTCAACAGGCCTCATTTCTGGGTCTTTCTGGAGACGGAAATGTAATAGTCTTGCTGAAAATCATGGTAAAGCGCCACTCTACATAGCAACTGACGATGCAGTCGAAGTCAGAATTTCCGCAGAACACCTTTTAAAATATTTAACACTACTGGCAGCTAAAGTGTACCCCCCAATTTATCACGTTTCATGTGCTTCCTACTGTACTTGTAGTTTAGCATTCAACTTAAATTAGCTGAAAGACATCTGTAATGTCAAAACACTCCTAAGTTGAAGTACCACGATATGCATCTCAGTCAAATCAAACCTTGCCGTTTTGAAATGTGATTGGGGGAGAATTTGCATAACTATATGTATCACATTTTGTTTATTTTATGCTGTTCAACAGCTGATACCTGGCACATTTAACATGCCGCTTTGACTTCATTATTGTTTCTTTGTCTTTAGTATTACAAAAACATCCTAAAGATGTGAAAAAACTGAACCTGAAGTCTCACTTTTAGGTTGTTTGCCTTTTTGGGTTTAATTTTGTTCCCCACCGCTCTCCCAAGTAAGTCCTTCCTAAGGCGTACTTTTTAATCATGGTTCAGAAACCTCCCGTCAGCCCCCTGAAGTGCTGCAGCAGTCACCTTCCAAATCTGCTGACCCGGCACGAGAGTGCCTCCTAGAGAGTTCGGCTCGCAAGCTGCAGATGTCCAATGGTCTGGCGCTCCCATTGCTGGCTGTCTTCCTGGCCCCCTCAGAGTAGACTCGATGACTGCCGGTTGCTTAGTCTCCTTGCTGTCCTCTGCAGTGACCTGTTCTGCTGACTCTGGACAATGTTTGCTTTTCCAGGTAGATTTTCTTTTTTCCCTATCCCATTTTTCCATTGTCTTGGCTGAAGCCATCCAAGGGGCCAGAACTGGAAGTGAAAGCTGAAATCTCCCAGTTGCCAGATCCTTAAAGGTCCCAGTTAGTTCTTTGTCGTGTCCTCCGGGACGACACAATCGTTTCTAAACTTGATCAGTGGTATTTCCAGAAGTCGTATTTTTGGACTATAAGGCGCAGTGACAATTCTTGCCTTTTCTCAACAATCGACAGTGTGCCTTTATAGATTTTGAACAATTTCCCTTGTGGATCATTAAAGTTTGTCTAAGTCTAACCTGGTGCGCCTATAAAAATGGGACCCATTACCTCCCTGCTTGGCACTTAGCATCAAGGGTTAAAATTGGGGGGTTAAATCACTAACATGATTCCCGAGCGGCCACTGCTGCTGCTTACTGCTCCCCTTACCTCCCAGGCGGTGGAAAAAGGGGATTGGTCAATTGCAGAGAGTAATTTCAGTGGCACTTTAACTTTATTCATTCTGGTTGTGCTTACCGACCATGAACCAATATCCTTTGGTACCTGGTGTAATTATAAGTGCGACCAGTTGATGGCAGTCACACAATAGAGATAAATGTAAGCCTGTTCAACAAATGACGCTTGCAAGTACCTGTAAGCAAGCAACACCAAAACGTTGATGCTTCAGTGAAAATACAGAACACTACACACAGCGCTCAAACATCTGTCAAAATATTTTAGTAGGACTTTGGTAAGCTCCGATGTTGCACCGTTTGACAGAACGCGAAGCATTACGGCTACCGTAGTCAGACGTACTGTGTTTCAACGTACAGGTGTTATTATGGTGTGTGTATAAGGACCTCATAATGGCACCTATTTGTAGACATTATCTGGAGTTTTGTTTCGCAATATTATGCAAAACCAACTTTTTACCTGCTGTTGTGTATTTAAGATCTGCATAAACCCTGGAAATTTGCCCGAGTCCGCCGTTGTAGTCCGCGCCATATTCAATAAGCTCAGTCTTTTTCTCTTATACTCCTGTTGTAGGGCATTCATCCTCCGCTTTGGCCATTTCTAATACAATGTAGTGTACATTTGTAACATATATATGTCCGAAGACTCTCTAAGGAAGCGCTAAAAACTGCCGGTACTTCGAAGATGAGGGGTAGAAGACGCTGTCGAAGTGGTGTAACGTAAATAAGACCGCCCACAAAACAGCGCATTCGGTCTTACTCCATCCTATCTTGCCGATTGTATTGTACCATATGTCCCGGCAAGAAATCTGCGTTTAAAGAACTCCGGCCTCATTACTGATTCCCAGAGCCCAAAAAAAGTCCGCGGGCTATAGAGCGTTTTCTATTCGCGCTCCAGTACTCTGGAATGCCCTCCCGGTAACAGTTAGAGACGCTACCTCAGTAGAAGCATTTAAGTCCCATCTTAAAACTCATTTGTATACTCTAGCCTTTAAATAAACCCCATTTTTAGACCAGTTGATCTGCCGTTTATTTTAATTTCTCCTCTGCCCCCCTCTCCCTCGTGGAGGGGGGGACACAACCGGTGGCCATGGATGAAGTGCTGGCTGTCCACAGTCGGGACCTGGGACCGCTCGCCTGTGCATCGGTTGGGGACATCCCTGTTGACCCGTCTCCGCTCGGGACGGTCTCCTGCTGGCCCCACTATGGACTGGACTCTTGCTATCATGTTAGATCCACTATGGACTGGACTTTCACAATATTATGTCAGACCCACTCGACGTCCATTGCATCCGGTCCTTTCCAAGGTTTCTCATAGGCTTTCTCATCGACGTCCCACTGGGTTGTAAATTTTTCCTTGCCCTTATGTGGGTGCTGAACCGTGGATGTCGTTGTGGCTTGTGCAACCCTTTGAGACACTTTCGATTTAGGGCTGCATAAGTAAACATTGATTAATTGATTGATTGGACTGGAACTATGGAAGAAAAAAAAAAGCAATTTGGAAGGTAATATGAAAAGCTGTTAGTTTGACTGTTGACATGCCTGAGCAAGGCACTTTTGAACAGGTTCTTATTAAATGTGATGCAACTGACATTGAAACCGGTCCTGTTTTGTACAGTAGATTTGATTGTTGTTATTGGGGCTTAAAGGGTTGCATGCAGGGTGAGCATTGATCAGGGCCTCTAAGGCTGTTGAGTAGTTCTCTCTGGCGCAGTGATGATAACATGGTATTGAGATGGTTGTCAGGGAATAATTGGGATTAATGACTTTTGCGGTCCTGAACTCGTTCTTGCATAGACTGCACAAATACCCAGAAGATGCTTTTAGCTGAGAGGCTTTTCTGCGCTTTGGGAAACTCGATAAAAGCTGCATCGCCAGGGTAGCTGCATTCTTTTACGCTAGCTTGGACATGTCATGCGTGGGTCATTTTGATATCATTAGTTTTATTTATTTTTTAACTTTAGGGTCATAAAAATGTTAAAAAAAGGTCATATATTATTATTATGTTTTTTCAACGCTTAAATCTCTTGATCAACTTCATATCTATCGGTCAAAGTTGACATCTTATGCCCTTTAGTTCAAGAAAACCCTGTTTTTTTTATAGCAAAAACACAAAATGTGAAACATCCCCCCCAACAAATGTTCAAAGTGGAGTATTTGACGTGAAGTAATTGGACCCGCTAAAATTCTCAGGGGTCCAGTAGGGTGCCACTCGTAAAAGTGTTGAAAATAAGTGAGTCTGGGTTTGAGGGTTGCCAGGAGAACGGTACATTTGGAACGGCATCGTGCCGAGTGTGAAATTTGGTGGAGGAGGAATTATGTTGTGGGGTTGTTGTTCAGGAGTTGGGCTTGGCCCCTTAGTTCCAGTAAAATGAACTTCGAATGATCCAGGATTCCAAACCATTTTGAACAATTCCATGCTTCCAATCCTGTGGGAACAGTTTTGAGCGGGCAGCTTCCTCTTCCAACATGACTGTGCACCAGTGCACAAAGCAAAGTCTACATCAGGGGTAGGGAACCTATGGCTCTCGGGCCAGATGTGGCTCTTCTGATGACTGCATCTGGCTCTCGGAAAAATCTTAGCTGACATTGCTTACCACGATAATAATTAATAATTCCGCTGGTAATCCATCCGTCCATCCATTTTCTACCGCTTGTCCCGTTCGGGTCGCTGGTGCCTATCTACGCTGCATTCACAGTGTTTAAAATAACACATTCATTGATATAATAAATAATAATAAATGGGTTGTACTTGTATAGCGCTTTTCTACATTCAAAGTACTCAAAGCGCTTTGACACTACTTCCACATTCACACACACACATTCACACACTGATGGAGGGAGCTGCCATGCAAGGCGCCAACCAGCACCCATCAGGAGCAAGGGTGAAGTGTCTTGCTCAGGACACAACGGACGTGACGAGGTTGGTACTAGGTGGGATTTGAACCAGGGACGCTCGGGTTGCGCACGGCCACTCTCCCACTTAACGTGGACCCCGACTTAAACAAGTTGAAAAACTTATTCCGGTGTTACCATTTAGTGGTCAATTGTACGGAATATGTACTGTACTGTGCAATCTACTAATAAAAGTTTCAATCAATCAACGTTCAAAATATAAAACATTCTCATGCATTTATATCCATCCGTTTTCTAGAACTCCCATTCATGGTAAGAAGTTTTTTATTTATTATCGGTTAGCTTCAGAATAACAATGTTATCAAAAAGAACAAAATACTTATTATACTGTAAAAATGTTGGTCGCACTTAAAAATGCACGCATTTTGTTGTATTCAGTGTTAAAAAATATGATGTGGCTCCCACGGAAATACATTTTAAAATATTTGGCTTTCGTGGCCCTCTCAGCCAAAAAGGTTCCCGACCCCTGGTCTATAGAGACATGGATGACAGAGTCTGGTGTGGATGAACTTGACTGGCCTGCACAGAGTCCTGACCTGAACCAGATAGAACACTTTTGGGATGAATTAGAACGGAGACTGAGAGCCAGGCCTTCTCGACCTAACCATTGCTCCTTTTGAAGAATAGTGGAATATTCCTATAAACACACTCCACAACCTTTTGGACACCCTTCCCAGAAGAGTTGAAGCTTTAATAGCTGTAAAAGGTGGACCCACATTGTATTGAACCCTATATGTTAGGAACCGGATGGCTTTTCTGCTTTGGGAAACTCGATAAAAGCTTCATGGCCTGTGTAGCTGCATTAAAGTATGAATGTGAGTCTTCTTTTACATTAGCTTGGATATGTCATGTGTGGGTCATTTTGATATTTATTTTTTGTACTTTTAGGGCTCCCTTAAAGTTTTATCCAGGGGACCTGGTCATAAAAATGTTAAAAATAAGTTATTATTATTATATTTTTTCAAAGCTTAAATCTGTAGCTCAACTCCAAATCTATCCGTCAACGTTGACATTTTATGCATTTTTGTTAAAGAAAACCTGTTTTTTTTTATAGCAAAAACACAAAATGTGAAACATTTCTCCCCCAACAAATGTTCAAAGTGGACTATTTGACATGAAGTATCTGGACCCAACTAAAATGATCGGAGATCCATGCTCATAAAAGTGATAAAAATAAGTCATACATTATTTTTTAATCTTTGTTTATGTAATGCCCTTTTTGTCGTGGAAAGGTCGGTTTTTTAATGGCAAACACATTTAATATGCAGTAATTTCCCCAAAAAATATTTCATAGTGGAATATTTGATGTGAAGTAATTGGAGCCTCGAATATTTCAATGAATCATAACAATTTGGATTCATTATTATTTTTTTGGAGCCATGACAGCTTTAAAGAAAAAGCCCGTCTTTGTGTTATTAGAGGCAAAATTACATCTTGTTCTCGTTACGTTTCACCATTTGCTCTTTTATTGATATTTCTTATATATTTTTTTCAGATAGCCCCCGGGCCGCGCTTTGGACACATTGATGTAATGGATTGTGATGTTGCATCAGGGCTGCAGCATGCAGCAAAGGCCAGAGGCCAAAACAACACCTGGAATTCATTTTGCTCTTCTTTTGCTGCACAGTTTTGAAAACTCAGCATGAACAAAAGTATTGTAAGTAATTTACCTATTGATCCAATTATTTAAAAAAAGGCCTCTGCAAGTTCTGTTTCAGCACAGATAATTACAATTGGCACCAGCACATTGTTTAAAAAGTGGGTAGAACATATGGTGGAGAATTGCTGCAACAACCAGTTTAACTGTTATGATGTCCCATGCAGTTATTTCTTTGTGCCAGCAGAGGGCAATGCAGGCCCAGTAATCACAGCTCACTAACAATGGAAGATGCTTACACGTTGCCAAAAGTACAAGGACATCTCTCTATCCATCGCGGCCATCAGCTATTTATTAACGGCACATTCTAAAAACACTATTACAAAAAAATATATATATATATAAGTGGACTGCAAGCCTCATGAAGGTTGTTTTTTTCTGTAAAACTTGTCATTGCTCCATAAAAAATAATGATGAGTCAAAAATACATAGTGGGCTACCAAAATTGTCTATGACAAAAAAAAAGCACAAAACAAACACAAAATACTGCATTAAAAAATAATAAAAATGTATATTTGACGGATGCAGATTATATATATAGTCAATCATATATACATATGTATATATGTGTAGATGTATATACACATACACACATATATACACACATATATTCATATATAAGGGCTTTATAAATAAAGTTGGTATGATATATATACGAACCCTGTTTCCATATAAGTTGGGAAATTGTGTTAGATGTAAATATAAACGGAATACAAAGATATGCAAATAATTTTATACCCATATCCAGATGAATATGCTACAAAGACAACATATTTGATGTTCAAACTGATAAACATTCATTTATTTTTTTTTTTGCAAATAATCATTAACCTAAGAATTTGATGCCCTCAACACGTGACAAAGAAGTTGGGAAAGGTGGCAATAAATACTGATAAAGTTGAAGGAATGCTCATCAAACACTTATTTGGAACATTCCACAGGTGTGCAGGCTAATTGGGAACAGGTGGGTGCCATGATTGGGTATAAAAACAGCTTCCCAAAAAATGCTCAGTCTTTCACAAGAAAGGATGGGGCGAGGTACACCCCTTTGTCCACAACTGCGTGAGCAAATAGTCAAACAGTTTAAGAACAACGTTTCTCAAAGGGCAATTGCAAGAAATTTATGAATTTCAACATCTACAGTCCATAATATCATCAAAAGATTCAGAGAATCTGGAGAAATCACTCCACGTAAGCGGCATGGCCAGAAAACAACATCGAATGACCGTGACCTTCAATCCCTCAGACGGCACTGTATCAAAAACTGAAATCAATCTCTAAAGGATATCACCACATGGGCTCAGGAACACTTAGGAAAACCACTGTTACTAAATAGTTTGTCGCTACATCTGTAAGTGCAAGTTAAAGCTCTACTATGCAAAGCGAAAGCCATTTATCAACAACATCCAGAAACGCCGCCGGCTTCTCTGGGCCCGAGATCATCTAAGATGGACTGATGCAAAGTGGAAAAATGTTCTGTAGTCTGACGAGTCCACATTTCAAATTGTTTTTGGAAATATGTATATGTATGTGTGTGTATGTATGTATGTATGTATATATATAGAAAATATATATATATATATATTTATTGGCCCCTATTGTGTGAAAGTAAGTGTGAATTGCGCCATAAGTGGGAAAGGTTATTTGGATCGGGCCATGGTCAATATTCATTAACCTGAATTGCTCTCAATGTCCAATAGATCTCAACAAAGTTGCAGCAATTCTACTGTCAGATACCTAAAATTGTTGGAGACGCCCCGTGGGCCAGATTCCTTATCAAACTCATAACGTTTCGCGGGCGACATTTGGCTCGCGGGCCGTGGTTTGGACACCCCTGCTTTAAAAGATTAGCGCAATTCTAGTGCTGCAATATTTGATAACTAAAAACCAATCCATGTACATGAAAAAAAAAATATTGTGATCTTTCATAACATTTTTTAGACTTTAGTTTGTTTACTTAGTTTCCGTATTATTTCCTGTCCAGCGCTCTTATTTTTGTTTCCACTTCCTGTTTTCCTGCACCACTTCTCTCGTCTGAGCACTGGCAAATCATGACACACCTGTACCTCGCTTGCCAATCAGGATGCTTCAAATGCTTTGTACTCCGTTCATGCTTAGCGAGTCAGCACCGTGTTATGCTTTACCCAATTTTCTTTCTTCCTCACACTGCTCTAAACTATACTTTTTCCCCCTTCTTCCTTGGTTCCTGTTAGTTTTTTTGGACCTTAGCTTCATCCCCGCCGCTCTCTTATTTTTCAGTGTTGACATATTTTACAAACCCCGTTTCCATATGAGTTGGGAAATTGTGTTAGATGTAAATATAAACGGAATACAATGATTTGTAAAACCTTTTCAACCCATATTCAG
>NC_084637.1:12645477-12692977 GCF_033978795.1 Nerophis ophidion
ATTTGAACATTGGAACCGACAGGTGCACACCTGCGCTGCAATGTCCGCTGTAATACTTGAATTTACCACCACGAAATGTGGTTTCGGATTAAAAAAGTCAGGATTTAGGGCTGATGTTTGTGGATTAAGATCATGACTTGCTGTCATTTGAGGCGAGATTTTTACGGACGTGTAAGCAGAGACAAGACGGGGGTGTAATTACCTGCACGTCAGGTGTGTCAAGTGTTGGGAAGTCCGGCTTTTGTTGTTCTGAGACCTTCCTGCCTCGGAACAGGACAGAGTAAGAGAGAGAAAGTGGAAAACAACGAAGGCAAAGATGGAGACGCTCTGTGTTTGTGAAATTACATTTACCGTATTTTTTGGATTATACGTCGCACTGGCCGAAAATGCATAATAAAGAAGGAAAAAAATATATATACGTCGCACTGGAGTATAAGTCGCATTTTTGGGGGAAATTTATTTGATAAAACCCAACACCAAGAATAGACATTTGAAAGGCAATTTAAAATAAATAAAGAATAGTGAACAACAGGCTGAACAAGTGTACGTTATACCTTAAAACTCCTCTGTATACTCTAGCCTTTAAATAAACCTCCTTTTTAGACCAGTTGATCTGCCGCTTCTTTTCTTTCTCCTATGTCCCCCCCTCCCTTGTGGAGGGGGTCCGGTCCGATGACCATGGATGAAGTACTGGCTGTCCAGAGTCGAGACCCAGGATGGACCGCTCGTCGGGACCCAGGATGGACCGCTCGCCTGTATCAATTGGGGACATCTCTACGCTGCTGATCCGCCTCCGCTTGAGATGGTCTCCTGTGGACGGGACTCTCGCTGCTGTCTTGGATCCGCTTGAACTGAACTCTCGCGGCTGTGTTGGAGCCACTATGGATTGAACTTTCACAGTAGCATGTTGGACCCGCCCGACATCCATTGCTTTCGGTCCCCTAGAGGGGGGGGGGGGGGTTGCCCACATCTGAGGTCCTCTCCAAGGTTTCTCATAGTCAGCATTGTCACTGGCGTCCCACTGGATGTGAATTCTCCCTGCCCACTGGGTGTGAGTTTTCCTTGCCCTTTTGTGGGCTCTTCCGAGGATGTTGTAGTCGTAATGATTTGTGCAGTCCTTTGAGACATTTGTGATTTGGGGCTATATAAATGAACATTGGTTGATTGATTGATATAACGCATAAATAACCAACTGAGAAGGTGTCTGGTATGTTAACGTAACATATTATGGTAAGAGTCATTCAAATAACTATAACATTGTGGAGAGGCGGAGCCGACAGTCCGACGGAGCGGCAGGGCACGCAGGAGCCTGGCCCAAGATGGCGGCAAGGAGGCGGAGATGACGACTAAACGGACGCTACGAGCGAGATCAGGTACGTGGCTCGCACACTGGGACACAATTTACTTATCTCCTCATGATGTATAAAAGGGGAAAAGGAGGAGAAATCGGGGAAGGAGGAGGAGAGTCCGCCGACAGAGGAATGGAAGCAAACAGCAGACGAGGACGACGACGACGGCGGCGGCTAAGGAGTGGACCGGGAAACGAGCAGTGGAGGAAGGAGCTGAAAAGCGATCCGACCAGAAGACAAAGCTTTATTGCAAAATAAAGAAGTCAAACCCGAGGGTCCCTGGTTCAATTCGCACCTAGTACCAACCTCGTCACGTCCGTTGTGTCCTGAGCAAGACACTTCACCCTTGCTCCTGATGGGTGCTGGTTGGCGCCTTGCATGGCAGCTCCCTCCATCAGTGTGTTAATGTGTGTGTGAATGGGTAAATGTGGAAGTAGTGTCAAAGCTCTTTGAGTACCTTGAAGGTAGAAAAGCGCTATACAAGTACAACCCATTTATCATTTATTTATCATTTAAACCTGCTAGAGAGAGATGTCCTTCCTTGGTGGTCAGTGAAACCCGAGCGACGACGGCTTGAGTCGTTCACAAACATATAGAACATGCTGTACGTTTACCAAACAATCTGTCACTCTTTATCACTAAATCCCATGTAATCTTCTTCCTCGATGTCGCTTTTAAACAAATCTGCCAACTCCAAAGATATGCGCCGCTTCCTCTTGTGGTTTTCTGCTGCATATTTCACTACGTCCAGCTTGTAATCTGCAGTACATGATTTCCTTTTCGGTGCCATTTTTGTTCAGCCCTTCTCAGTTTTTATAAGTTACCGCCAACAATGAAATGATCCATTTTAATAGCTACGGCAGGAGCATATAGCATATAGCATTTAGCATTCCATGACCCACAATCAGAGGCGGGTAGTAACGCACTACATTTACTCTGTTACATCTTCTTGAGTAACTTTTGGGATAAATTGTACTTCTAAGAGTAGTTTTAATGCAACATACTTTTACTTTAGTATATTTATAGAGAACGAACACTACTTTTACTCCGCTCCATTTATCTACATTCAGCTCGCTACTCGCTACTGATTTTTATCGATCTGTTAATGCACGCTTTGTTTTGTTTGTCAGACAGACCTTCATAGTAGGATCTATCACAGGGGTCAGGAACCTTTTTGGCTGAGAGAGCCAAGAAGCCAAATATATTAAAATGTATATCCGTAAGAGCCATATAATATTTTTTTTTTAACACCGAACCCAACTAAACGCGTGCATTTTTAAGTAAGACCAACATTTCCAGAGTATAATAAGTCTCCTATTTTTTAGTAATAACATTGTTATTCTGAAGCTAACTGTGGAGGGGGTGTGGCCTGCGGGCCTGCAGCAAAGCGGGATGTTGCCAGGACCGGCCTCGAAATCAGCGACAGGTGCGTAGACGGCCCACCTGGGCATTTTTATCTAATCACCTGTCGCTCTGTTATAAGCAGCAGCCAGGAGGAGAGACAGGGTTGGGGCTGGAGCCAGAGCGCGAGTGAGGACGAAAGAGAAAAAGACAATTGCTGTAAAGCAACTGAGAGAAAAATAAAATAAAACAATATTGTAACCCTAAAACAGGCTCTTGGTGGTCTGAAGAACCCCCAGGAGGGCAAGCCCCACACTAACCAATAATAAATAAATTACTTCTTACCATTAACGCAACCTCTTGAACATAAAAATGCATGAGAATGTTTTATATTTTGAACGTTGTTTTTAACACTGTGATTACAAGTGGAATTATTCATTACTTATCCTGTTAAGCAATGTCAGCTCAGATTTATCCGAGAGCCAGATGCAGTCATCAAAAGAGCCACATCTGCCTCTAGAGCCATAGGTTCCCTACCCCTGATCTATCACATGCCTGCGTTTGACCAATCAAATGCAGTCACTGGTGACGTTTGACTCCATTTCACCAATCAAACAGAGCCAGGCGGTCACATGATTAACTGCACATGATTTTTTAAAACTTTTTTTATAAACCTTTATTTATAAATTTCAACATTTACAAATCGTTGAAAATAATAATCAACGTAAGTACAAAAACAGTACAAAACAGTATAAAAACCGTACAAAACAGCGCCAGGGGGTTGTAAATCAAAAGTAACTTAAATAGAATGCAATATATATATTATATATATATATATATATATATATATATATATATATATATATATATATATATATATTAAAAAAAAGTTCAAACCCAGAGGCTCACTCAATCTCAGTAAATAACTTAAATTTGGAACACAGCATCATCATTTTAACAGCTTTTTGGTTGTTAGAGGTAGAGTGTTTTAATGTAGACTTCTAAATCTGTTTTAAAGGCACAAAAAACCGGTCGGGTATTGAGAAACTTACACTTATGAATATAAAACTTAGCCAATAGTATAATGAGGTTGCGAAGGTAAAATTCATTTTCAATTATTTTTTTCAATACAGTGTAAAACCAAATATATATTATTTAATATATATTATTGTTTTAGTTGCTTAAGAGATATTCCTGGCTGTGAATGTGTTCATTGCTATTTTTATGTTTTTGTGCATTACTTGTTGCCGTCATCGTTAAACAAACAGGTTACTCATCAGTTACTCAGTACTTGAGTAGTTTTTTCACAACATACTTTTTACTTTTACCCCAATAAATATTTGGGTGACTATTCTTTACTTTTACTTGAGTAATACATGTCTAAAGTAACAGTACTCTTGAGTAAAATTTCTGGCTACTCTACCCACAATGCACTTCTGCCATGACCCTCCTCCGCCAAATTCTTATTTGTGGACGTGTGTTTGACGATTGCTGACGTCTGTGTGACAATTGCTGACATTTTCTTTGTCTCTTCCGCGAATAATATTATTTGATATTCTACGGTATTGTGTTAATAATTTCACACATAATTTCACCCCCGGCCAAACTATGAAAAAAACTGCGATTTATAGTCTGAAAAATACGGTATTAACCCGAATCACGGTTACTAATCTCGGTGTGACAACAGACCCATATTTTTTACGCAATCGGCAATTCAGCGCAGTTGGCAAATCAAGCTTTCAGACCATTTTCCCATCTCTGGACCTTGAAGTCTATGTTTTCATCACGACTTTGCTTGACTGTAACACATTTTATTACATCCAGCCTTCCCTCCCATCGTTTACAGCGAGTCCAGAAAGCTCTTATTCTTTTAACTGCTTCCTGTAAACCGAAGCATTTACTCTTGTCCTGGATTCCAATATTTGGATTCCTCTTTTTACACACGTTTAAGTGTTTATGTTGTCTTGCACCACCTACATCAGACCTGGGCAAATTAAGGCCCGTTAAGCTTTTCAATCTGGCCCGCCGGACATTCCCAAATATTTTTTTTTAGATCTTTAAGATGGAAAGTGTAGCTGCCATTATGATGTGCAGTGATGTTTTCAAACCACCATAAGTCTTGAACTATACAACATATTTCAATGGTTGGAATCTGCGCTTTTGCATGATATTTTAGTGACTAGTGTTGTCCTGATACTAATATTATTTTAAAACTTTTCAGTACCTTTCTAAATAAAGGGGACCAGAAAAAATTGCGTTATTGGCTTATTTGAACAAAAAATCTTAGGGCGTGGCGGACCGGTACTTTTCAGAGGCGGTATGGTACCGAATATAATTCATTAGTATCGTGGTATTATACTAATACCCGTATACCGTACAACCCTACTAGTTACTATGGTAATGTACGTCACAGCAGGTCAGACGAGGCACCAAGCAGTGAAGTGAAGTGAAGTGAATTATATTTATATAGCGCTTTTCTCTAGTGACTCAAAGCGCTTTTACATAGTGAAACCCAATATCTAAGTTACATTTAAACCAGTGTGGGTGGCACTGGGAGCAGGTGGGTAAAGTGTCTTGCCCAAGGACACAACGGCATTGACTAGGATGGCGGAAGCGGGAATCGAACCTGCAACCCTTTAAGTTGCTGGCACGGCCACTCTACCAACCGAGCTATGCCGCCCCAGTGTGGGAGTGTTTCCATAGCTTGAAATGTGGGTGTCAGGGACAGACTAGGAAGGACATTTTTACAAGAAAGTTCTAAAGCTTAGTGATGTATCAGATTGTAGATGTTTTTGTGTTGTTTTTTTTACCCTCCATGTTCCTATTGCGCTGTGTTTGTTGCATTTGGCTTGATTGTAAAATATGTCGATTGAGAGGACGTCACGTTCATATGTTCTCAATATTCAGGGTTTTATCGTTCATAGAAAAAAAAAATTCCATTCTGTTTTTAAGGCGGTCTGTTGTAACATTTTTAGCATTCAATCAGACTTTTTTGTGAGGTTTTTGTCATGTTTAGTTTGGCTATGTTCTGTTTGGTTTTTGCACTCTTGTCGGTTCCTGTTTTGTCACTCTTCGTTTTGTTTCCGTGACAACCCATTAGTTTTCACCTGTCCTCATGACACGCACCTGATTCATTTGGACTCATGCACCTGTTAATCACCACAGCCCTATTTAAGCCTGTAGTCGCCAGGCAGTCACCCTTGTTATCCATGCTGCGCTTTTTCATGCTCGTTTCTTGTCACAGTAATTATTTTTGTTTTTTTGTCCATAGTTCTTTTTTTGTCCATAGTGTGGTAGTTTTTGTTTTCATAGCTAAGTTTCTTCCTTTTTTCAAGTTATTATTAAAATAATTCATTACCTTCACATCATGTCCGATCCAGTCGCTTTGCACCATGGGAAACAAACCGCACCATAGTCCAAGTCATGAAAGTTTTGTATTGGTTTTCCTAAAAATAGATATACCGGCCCCCAGACACATTTTTTTCTCAAAATTTGCCCCCCCCCGAGTCAAAATAATTGCCCAAGCCTGACTTACATTATTACAGACATTTAAAAAACACATTTTTATTGTTTGACTTTCAACATAGTTTCATCTTACTAATTGCCCTTTGTTTTTTTATATTTAGTCAACTGTAATACACACACACGCACACACACACACACACACACACACACACACACATATATACTCTTTATTGCCAAAAGTATTTGGCCACCCATCCAAATGATCAGAATCAGGTGTCCTAATCACCTGGCCCGACCACAGGTGTATAAAATCAAGCACTTAAGCATGGAGACTGTTTTTACAAACATTTGTGAAAGAATGGTCATAGGATGCCACCTGAGTATGTGAGTAATGGTGAAAAAAAGGACAAAAATACGCTAATTCACCCTAAGCATGTTACAAAAAGGAAAGAGGAGTTATAAAAATACATAATGAGTGATACAAACCCCGTTTCCATATGAGTTGGGAAATTGTGTTAGATGTAAATATAAACGGAATACAATGATTTGCAAATCCTTTTCAACCCATATTCAGTTGAATATGCTACAAAGACAACATATTTGATGTTCAAACTGATAAACTTTTTTTTTTTTTTTGCAAATAATCATTAACTTTGGAATTTGATGCCAGCAACACGTGACAAAGAAGTTGGGAAAGGTGGCAATAAATACTGAAGTTGAGAAATTCTCATCAAACACTTATATGGAACATCCCACAGGTGTGCAGGCTAATTGGGAACAGGTGGGGGCCATGATTGGGTATAAAAGCAGCTTCCATGAAATGCTAAGTAATTCACAAACAAGGATGGGGCGAGGGTCACCAATTTGTAAGCAAATTGTCGAACAGTTTTAGAACAACATTTTTCAATGAGCTATTGCAAGGAATTTAGGGATTTTACCATCTACGGTCTGTAAAATCATCAAAAGGTTCAGAGAATCTGGAGAAATCACTGCACGTAAGCGATGAAATTACGGACCGTTGATCCCTCAGGCGGTACTGCATCAAAAACAGACATCAGTGTGTAAAAGATATCACCACATGGGCTCAGGAACACTTCAGAAAACCACTGTCAGTAACTACAGTTGGTCGCTACATCTGTAAGTGCAAGTTAAAACTCTACTATCAACATTTATCAACAACACCAAGGAACGCCACCGGCTTCGCTGGGCCCGAACTCATCTAAGATGGACTGATACAAAGTGGAAACGTGTTCTGTGGTCTGACGAGTCCACATTTCAAATTGTATTTGGAAACTGTGGACGTGGTGTCCTCCGGAACAAAGAGGAAAATAACCATCTGGATTGTTATTGGCGCGAAGTTCAAAAGCCAGCATCTGTGATGGTATGGGGGTGCATTAGTGCCCAAGGCATCGGTAACTTACACATCTGTAAAGGCACCATTAATGCTGAGTGGTCCATACAGCTTTTGGAGCAACATATGTTGTCATCCAAGCAAAGTTATCATGGACGCCCCTGCTTATTTCAGCAAGACAATGCCAAGCCACGTGTTAAAACAGCGTGGTTTTCATAGTAAAAGAGTGCGGGTACTTTCCTGGCCCGCCTGCAGTCCAGACCTGTCTCCCATCGAAAATGTGTGGCGCATTATGAGGCGTAAAATACGACAGTAGAGATCCCGGACTGTTGAACGACTGAAGCTCTACATAAAACAAGAATGGGAAAGAATTCCACTTTCAAAGCTTCAACAATTAGTTTCCTCAGTTCCCAAACGTTTATTGAGTGTTGTTAAAAGAAAAGGTGATGTAACACAGTGGTGAACATGCCCTTTCCCAACTACTTTGGCACGTGTTGCAGCCAGTTAATTATTATTTGCAAAAAAAAAATAAAGTTTATGAGTTTGAACATAAAATATCTTGTCTTTGTAGCATATTCAACTGAATATGGGTTGAAAATTATTTGCAAATCATTGTATTTCGTTTATATTTACATCTAACACAATTTCCCAACTCATACGGAAACGGGGTTTGTAAAAAGAAGACTTCCTTTACTTTTGAGGGCCTTCTTTTTTGCTATGTTGACATGGAAAATTGTAACATTTCCTAAAAGCAGTCTGGCTTGACTGCTTGTTTCCTGGCCAAATGTTTTGCGGTATCACACGTGATGTTTCATGCATCAAAAAATGGCACCGTTTGTTGTCCCTTGAATCAGTACCTGATGGTACCGACTGACTTCACTCATGTCGATAAAAGCACCGAATTTGGTAAATATCCATAGGCTGGTGTTTGGGGACATTTTCCACCTTTTAAGTGGAATAGAAGGCTTTAGAATTAGCTTTCTATCTGCTAGAAGAGAAACACACAATGAACTCAGACTGTTTTGTTATCTATGCACGCTCACACACACGTATTGTTCTCTGTAGTTTAAAGGTGTCATAAAGTACCGGCCTGAAGGGAGAGTGGAGGAAAATGCGTCTCGTTGAATTTCAGTTTCAATGCCTGCCAAGGGGTGGACAAAAGCATGAGAGACGGGCAACCATTTCAGAGATCCGTCTGACATCGAGAGAGCCCGTCTCTCTCTCTCTCAGTGCTGGTATTGCAGTTGATTTTACTTACTCCTTTGTATAGAATAAATTGTTAAATTCCAGTTCTAGCCGCCTCTTATAATTTTAAACAGCCTTAAAATAAACAAATATGGGAGGACTCGTCCATCCTAAAAGGGAGGGTCCTAATACTGGAATATATCACGCATACTACTTCATTGCTGCAAGCAAATGTTTATTTAGGGTCGGATTTACCAAGTGTCATAACGGGGGGGTTGCAGCTTACTGCAAGGTTTGTTCTCCCGGGATGCAATCGGACTATTCCGGACAAGACTTGCAGGTAGGAACATATTTATTTTCTCATTTTATCCTACACATCACAAAGACCGGAACCAAACAAAAAAATAGCGTGCCTTTCGCACGAGAAACTAACGCACAAAAAAACTCAGCGCAGGAAACATAGAAGCTAAACACTTAACATAGACTATGGCATGGCAATATAGAATAAATTGTTAAAATCCAGTTCTAGTCACCTCTTATCATTTTAAACAGCCTCAGAATAAACAAATATGGGCGGACTCGTCAATACTAAAAGGGAGGGTCCTAATACTGGAATATATTAGGGCTACTACTTCACTGCTGCAAGCAAATGTTTATTTAGGGACAGATTTACTAAATGTCATAACAGGGGGGGTTGCAGCTTACTGCAAGGTTTGTTCTCCCGGGATGCAACCGGACTATTCCGGACAAAACTTGCAGGTAGGAACATATTTATTTTCTCAATTAATCCTACACACCACAAAGACCGGATCCAAACAAAACAAAAAGCGTGCCATTCACACAAGAAGCTAATGAACAAAAAAAAACTTAAGCAGGAAACATAGAAGCTAAACACTTAACATAGACTATGGCATGAAACAAACAGGACTGACTGTGGCATGAACTATGGTATCGCATGAAACAAGCAATGACGCCAGGACGACTGACTGGCAAAGACAGGCTCAAATAATGGTCTCTTGATTAGAGCAGGTGCGCGTCCCGAACACCAGAAGCAGGTGAAACTAATAAGTCGCCGTGGTAACTAAAACAAACCAAGGTGCAAAACAACAGGAACTACTGGAGTCTAAAACTAACAGAACATAACAAAAACATGATCCAGACCACGGATCATGACCTTAAGAACTAAATAACTCAAGTTTAACAGCGTGTACAATCTATAAAATAGCGTGTACTATAAGTGGGCGCGTTGTGTGTGAGATCTACTAACTGCATGTGCAATTGAAAAGTGGTCTAGCCCAGTGGTTCTCAACCTTTTTTCAGTGATGTACCCCCTGTGAACATTTTTTTTTTAATTCAAGTACCCCCTAATCAGAGCAAAGCAGCTTTGGTTGAAAAAAAGAGACAAAGAAGTAAAATACAGCACTATGTCATCAGTTTCTGATTTATTAAATTGTATACCAGTGCAAAATATTGCTCATTTGTAGTGGTCTTTCTTGAACTATTTGAAGAAAAAGATAAAAAATAACTAAAACTTGTTGAAAAATAAACAAGTGATTTAATTATAAATACAGATTTCTACACATAGAAGTAATCATCAACTTAAAGTGTCCTCTTTGGGGATTGTAATAGAGATCCATCTGGATTCATGAACACAATTCTAAACATTTCTTCACAAAAAAAGAAATCTTTAACATCAATATTTATGGAACATGTCCACAAAAAATATAACTATCAACATTGAATATTGCATTGTTACATTTCTTTTCACAGTTTATTTTGTTGAAGTATTATTCAATAAATATATGTATAAAGAATTTTTTAATTGTTGCTATTTTTAAAATATTTTTCAAAAATCTTATGTACCCCTCAGCATACCTTCAAGTACCCCAGGGTTATGCATACCCCCATTTAAGAACCACTGACTTAAGAGACACAATCCACTTTGCACATGTTTAGCAGCTCAGCTTTGCATGTGCTACCGAGTTTGCACGGGTTTTAGTAGACGCCATACTTGCCAACCCTCCTGGATTTTCCGGGAGACTCCCGAAATTCAGCGCCTCTCCCGAAAACCTCCCGGGACAAATTTTCTCCCGAAAATCTCCCGAAATTCGGCGGAGCTGGAGGCCCCCTCCAGCTCCATGCGGACCTGAGTGAGGACAGCCTGTTTTCACGTTCGCTTTCCCACAAAATAAACAGCGTGTCTGCTCAATGACGTTATAACTGTAGAATGATCAAATTCTAGTTCTTGGTTTATTGTTAGCAGTTTCATTAACATCCTCCCAGCGCGGTAACAACACACAACAACAGCAGTCACGTTTTTGTCTACCGTAAAGCAGTTCATCTGCCGTAAACAGCAATGTTGTGGTACTCTTAAACAGGACAATACTGCCATCTACTGTACATGCACCACAACACCTCCAGGCAACTTCAACCCTTTACCAATACCCTCCTCCATTCACATCCCATCTCCCCGGATTGTAAATAACCTAATGTAAATAATGTATATACTTGTTCTTATGCTATCTGAACTCACTTTGTTTTCTCTGCTGGCTGTACATATCTTACTAAGTAAGACCTACACTGTTTCAATGTCCCTTTCTCTGTTGATGCAATTGTTGATGATGGAAGTACTGATATCAACCAAAGCTCCTCATCCCAACCCCTGGATTGTCCATCCATCCATCCATCTTCTTCCGCTTATCCGAGGTTGGGTCGCGGGGGCAACAGCCTAAGCAAAGAAACCCAGACTTTCCTCTCCCCAGCCACTTCGTCTAGCTCTTCCCGGGGATCCCGAGGCGTTCCCAGGCCAGCCGGGAGACATAGTCTTCCCAACGTGTCCTGGGTCTTCCCCGTGGCCTCCTACCGGTTGGACGTGCCCTAAACACCTCCCTAGGGAGGCGTTCGGGTGGCATCCTGACCAGATGCCCGAACCACCTCATCTGGCTCCTCTCGATGTGGAGGAGCAGCGGCTTTACTTTGAGCTCCTCCCGGATGGCAGAACTTCTCACCCTATCTCTAAGGGAGAGCCCCGCCACACGGCGGAGGAAACTCATTTCGGCCGCTTGTACCCGTGATCTTATCCTTTCGGTCATGACCCAAAGCTCATGACCATAGGTGAGGATGGGAACGTAGATCGACCGGTAAATTGAGAGCTTTGCCTTCCGGCTCAGCTCCTTCTTCACCACAACGGATCTATACAGCGTCCGCATTACTGAAGACGCCGCACGGATCCGCCTGTCGATCTCACGATCCACTCTTCCCTCACTCGTGAACAAGACTCCTAGGTACTTGAACTCCTCCACTTGGGGCAGGGTCTCCCCCCCAACCCGGAGATGGCATTCCACACTTTTCCGGGCGAAGACTCGAAGACCTTTATGAAGAAGAAAAAGCATGGACCCAGATTTCCCTCGCCTGGACGCGGGTCACCGGGGCCCCCCCTCTGGAGCCAGGCCCGGAGGTGGGGCACAATGGCGAGCGCCTGGTGGCCGGGCCTGTTCCCATGGGGCCCGGCCGGGCACAGCCCGAAGAGGCAACGTGGGTCACCCCTCCAATGGGCTCACCACCCATAGCAGGGGCCATAGAGGTCGGGTGCAATTGTGAGCTGAGCGGCAGCCGAAGGCAGGGCACTTGGCGGTCAGATCCTCGGCTACAGAAGCTGGCCCCTGGATTGTAAATAATGTAAATAATTAAATGTATATACTATGATGATTAACTTGTGTGATGACTGTATTATGCTGATAGTATATATTTGTACCATGAATTGATTAACGTGGACCCCGACTTGACCTGCGATGAGGTGGCGACTTGTCCAGGGTGTACCCCGCCTTCCGCCTGATTGTAGCTGAGATAGGCGCCAGCCCCCCCCGCGACCCCAAAAGTGAATAAGCGGTAGAAAATGGATGGATGGATGGACCCCGACTTAAACAAGTTGAAAAACTTATACGGGTGTTACCATTTAGTGGTCAATTGTACGGAATAAGTACTGAACTGTGCAATCTACTAATACAAGTTTCAATCAATCATGCATATGTGACAATAACATTTACGGCTTTTAGAGAGTGCAGTGCACAACTGCGCACGCAGCAGCTGTAAATATACTCCTCCCCTCATAACCACGCCCCTCCGCCCCACCTTCCGAAATCGGAGCTCTCAAGTTTGGCAAGTATGGTAGACGCAGACCTTCAGCAAATCAGGCCCTATGTGTTTGCGGTTCTTTATCACTTTCTGATTCTGTTGACATTATGCACAACAATTAAAATAGTCATTTTGTGCAGCTTTACACTTAAAATCACAGCTGTGGCGACTAAAAATGGAACGTGGCTTAAGAGAGTCGAATAAACAAACGTGTCGTTCACATTTATCACAGACAGCAGGACAGTGAATCCATGCAGTGATAGAGAATCATTACTGTGCATGCGGCTTGTGATCAGTTGATGGCCGAGCGCGGAATTATCGTCACGTGGCGAGAAGAGCGCCTTTGGATGTTGACGGGCGGAGGAAAATGACTGTGGAGAAGGGTATTGAAGATACTGAAGAGTGATTGCTCCCTGAGGGGGTCAATCAGAGGGACTGCCGGGAGTGGAGGTCTGCCTGTGTTTCAGAGTCCCTCTGCGCATTTTTCAGAGTGACCATTTCTTGCCGCTGCCATTCACCGGCAATGATACGGTTCAGGCAAGGGTTGGCCCGATAATCATCCCATCACAGTTCCACTTATTACCTTACACGACTATTTACACTACCAGTTCATCGTTACAGCACCTGTATATAAGCCTGCCGTTAGACTGACATCGAACAAGATGCATTACCGAGATGCTCGTTTTTTATCTGTTGTCTCCCGAGTGCGGAGACACTTCAAGGCCTTGAAAATTGGATTTATTTACTGCAAGAGGATGTATTGGCGTAAATGAAATAGTGCGGCGGGAGAAAAGAGAGTCCTAATCTGTCAATCCCGGCCACGGCGAGGAGCGCCCAAGGGACGGCTGGGACCTGGAATTGAGATAGTCACTGAGGACGCCGGGACGATGTCATCGCTGTAAAAATGTAGCAAATGATTGCAGTGTCTTGCGTTGGTGACGACGCCACGTGTCAAATCTCACTGTCACCGCACGTTGTGGAATACTAGAGGCTGTGTCTGATTCAGTTTGTCTCCACCTGCAAAGTTGGACAGTCTGTTAACATCGAAATTTCCTCCAAAAAGCACACAACGTTGGTCTTTTCTTGTACAAACCCCGTTTCCATATGAGTTGGGAAATCGTGTTAGATGTAAATATAAACGGAATACAATGATTTGCAAATCCTTTTCAACCCATATTCAGTTGAATGCACTACAAAGACAACATATTTTTTTTTTTGCAAATAATAATTAACTTAGAATTTCATGGCTGCAACACGTGCCAAAGTAGTTGGGAAAGGGCATGTTCACTACTGTGTTACATCACCTTTTCTTTTAACAACACTCAACAAACGTTTGGGAACTGAGGAAACTAATTGTTGAAGCTTTGAAAGTGGAATTCTTTCCCATTCTTGTTTTATGTAGAGCTTCAGTCGTTCAGCAATCCGGGGTATTTTACGCTTCATAACATGCCACACATTTTCGATGGGAGACAGGTCTGGACTGCAGGCGGGCCAGGAATGTACCCGCACTCTTTTTTTACGAAGCCACACTGTTGTAACACTTGCTGAATGTGGCTTGGGATTGCCTTGCTGAAATAAGCATGATAAAACGGCGCGTAAATGGCAGCATATGTTGTTCCAAAAGGTGTATGTACCTTTCAGCATTAATGGTGCCTTCACAGATGTGTAAGTTACCCATGCCTTGGGCACTAATGCACCCCCATCCCATCACAGATGCTGGCTTTTGAACTTTGAACAGTCTGGACGGTTCGCTTCCCCTTTGCTCCGGATGACAGGATGTCGAATATTTCCAAAAACAATTTGAAATGTGGACTCGTCAGACCACAGAACACTTTTCCCCTTAGCATCAGTCCATCTTAGATGATCTCGGGCCCAGAGAAGTCGGCAGCGTTTCTGGATGTTGTTGATAAATGGCTATCGCTTTGCATAGTAGAGCTTTAACTTGCACTTCCTGATGTAGCGACAAACTGTATTTAGTGAGAGTGGTTTTCTGAAGTGTTCCTGAGCCCATGTGGTGATATCCTTTAGAGATTGATGTCGGTTTTTGATACAGTGCCGTCTGAGGGATTGAAGGTCACGGTCATTCAATGTTGGTTTCCGGCCATGTCGCTTACGTGGAGTGATTTCTCCAGATTCTCAGAACCTTTTGATGATATTATGGACCGTAGATGTTGAAATCCCAAAATTTCTTGCAATTGCATTTTGAGAAACGTTCTTAAACTGTTTGACTATTTGCTCACGCAGTTGTGGAAAAAGGGGTGTACGTCGCCCCATCCTTTCTTGTGAAAGACTCAGCATTTTTTGGGAAGCTGTTTTTATACCCAATCATGGCACCCACCTGTTCCAAATTATGATGCACACCATTGGGATGTTCCAAATAAGTGTTTGATGAGCATTCCTCAACTTTATCAGTATGTATTGCCACCTTTCCCAACTTCTTTGTCACGTGTTGCTGGCATCACATTCTAAAGTTAATGATTATTTGCAAAAAAAATGTTTATCAGTTTGAACATCAAATATGTTGTCTTTGTAGCATATTCAACTGAATATGGGTTGAAAATGGTTTGCAAATCATTGTATTCTGTTTATATTTACATCCAACACAATTTCCTAACTCATATTGAAACGATGTTTGTATTTTTTGTAATGGCAGAGTGGGATAAGGGGACGGCACGGAGGCAGGGACGTCGTTTAGCTTGCAGTGTGTTTATTAATATACAAGAATGAAGTGTGTGACTAATCCAAATATATATGGTGGGACTATGTGAAGCGATTATACGTAGAGTGCTACCGGGTGGTGTTGAAGGTGCGTGTTGAGATCGGTGCGGAAGTCCAGAAAGGGCAAGGCTGGCTGGATGACAAGACACGACGAGCACAAAGGAAGGGAAACACAAAGAGTGAGGGTACAGGTAGCTAGGTTCTGGCACTGGAACGTAGGAAACGCTGGCTTAAGAAAGCAGGGATCTCATCAGCTGGACGAAGTGGCTGGGGAGCGGGAAGTCTGGGCTTTCCTGCTTAGGCTGCTGCCCCCGCGACCCGACCTCGGATAACCGGAAGAAGATGGATGGATGGATAGATGGAAAAACGATAGGAAAACAAGTTAAACAGTTACAGTTATAGTGTAATTTGTGTAATTGTGCAAATGAGGTAAGGCTAAAATATGTATCCTAATGTTCCGTTTCTTCTGTATGTTTGCTCATTAGCTCTTTCATTGGTCATTGGACCCACGGGTGTTGAATAAAAGACCATTCGACCATCAGTTCCGGACATTAATTTCAACTGAGCTGCTACAATAACAATTAGCCGAGAGAGAGCTCTAATTTTAAAACACTTTAAAGTTGAGGTGCCACAGTATATTGTTTGACTTTCCCCTGGAGTGCCTTCAAGTCAGTGTCGTTTTATGACACACGCTGTCGTGTCTTTGTGATCATGTTCTGTTTAGTTATGTTCTGTTTAGTTTTTGACTCCATTAGTTCCTGTTTTTGCGCACCCTGGTTTGTTTTTGTTTCCATGACTACCAATCAGTTCACCTGTTTTCACCACTCACGCACCTGATTCACTTGGACTCATGCACTTGTTGTCAATCACCACGTCACCATTTAAGCCTGCAGTTGCCAGGCAGTCAGCCTGGCGATATCACCCTCTATCACCTCCTACACACCCATGTTATCCATGCCGATGATCCAAGTATGTTCTTCATGCCATAGTTTGTAAGTTTTGTTTTATGTTCATAGTTGTCCCATTGTGCAAGTTTTAGTTTTCATAGCCAAGTTTTGAACCTCCAGTGAGAGCTCCTTTTGTTTATACCGGGGGTCGGCAACCTTTACCACTCAAAGAACCATTTTGACCCGTTTCACAAAATAAAGAAAACAATGGGGGCCACAAAACTCTTTTGAAATTTAAAATGAAACAACACAGATTGCAAAGTTTCTTTTTGCTTTGTGCTATGTATAAACCAGGGGTCTCAGACACGCGGCCCGCACCTTAACATGAAAATTTGATATTAGTGCGGCCCGGGAGTTCTATTTGAATGCCGCTTGACAACATCACATCACATTTTCCAGACATCACATCACATTTTCCAGACATCAACATTTTTCCAGGAGATTCCCGATTGCCAGAGCAACTTTTTTCTCGGATAAATGCTGATATGCATTCAAATAATGATAAGGCCGTGCTAAAATGTCAATACATTTAGCGCCCTCCTCTGTTGTGTCAAACAGCTTGAAATTACATTTTACATGTTTTATGTGGCTTCTGCAGACACATTAAAGTGACTGCAAGGCATACTTGTTCAACAGCCATACAGGTCACACTGAAAGTGCCCATTTAAACAACTTTAACACTCTTACTAGTATGCGCCACACTGTCAACCCACACCAAAAAAGAATGACAAACACATTTTGGGAGAACATCCGCACCGTAACACAACATAAACACAACAGAACAAATACCCAGAATCCCATGCATCCCTGACTCTTCCGGGCTACATTATACACCATTATACACCATTGCTACCCACTCAACCCTTGTTTTTTTTGTAATATTTTTGAGTTAAGATTAAAGATGTCATTACCCTCACGCCATGGCCGTTCCAATCGCTTTGCACCACGGGAAAACAAACCACACCATAGTCCTTGTCTTGACACATGCAAAATCTTGCCGGCTTCCACTGACAACACAAATAAAGCTGATGGGTTCGAAGTGAACAAAACGCCCAACCGGAAAAATCAATAGGCCTTTAACCGGACACTGATACCTTTTAAATTGTTCTAAGTAGAAACGTTCCTCGGACCTGTCAGTGCAACAGGCTGCGATCATCCTAATCAATAGCCACCTGCTTTCAACTTCATGGAAAATCCATCGAAGGCCATTTTTGTCCCAGCAATCCAATTGTCCGCCTGATAGTCGAGGGCCTAAATGTGAAATGAGCAGATCAAACGTCGTTTTACGAGTGACAAGTGAGAGGGAGAACCGAAGCTGGTGAGAAGGAAAACATTTCAGAATGTTTTGTCGAGAGTTTATTGTTCTTCGGTCAATGGTCAACAAAGCAACAAAGCAAACAAACAGTTGTACATTCATAGATTGAAAATAAAAAATGTTGCAGACCGAAAAGGTTTAGGCTGAAGTTAAACACTTATTGCGCCTAACCCTATAAAAAATTTCAAATACAAAATAAACTTCCGAAAATTATAAAATGTCCTTTGCACAACTTATTATAAACAACATTATAAACAACATTAACGTAGTTCAATTTTATACGGAATCAGCACCTCCAAGTCCGAGTCCATGGTTCTCGCCCGGAAAAGGGTGGATTGCCATCTCCGGGTTGGGGAGGAGACCCTGCCCCAAGTGGAGGAGTTCAAGTACCTAGGAGTCTTGTTCGCGAGTGGGGGAAGAGTGGATCGTGAGATCGACAGGCGGATCGGTGCGGCGTCTTCAGTAATGCGGACGTTGTATAGATCCGTTGTGGTGAAGAAGGAGCTGAGCCGGAAGGCAAAGCTCTCAATTTACCGGTCGATCTACGTTCCCATCCTCACCTATGGTCATGAGCTTTGGGTCATGACCGAAAGGATAAGATCACGGCTCTCCCTTAGAGATAGGGTGAGAAGCTCTGCCATCCGGGAGGAACTCAAAGTAAAGCCGCTGCTCCTCCACATCGAGAGGAACCAGTTGAGCTGGCTCGGGCATCTGGTCAGGATGCCACCCGAACGCCTCCCTAGGGAGGTGTTTAGGGCACGTCCAACCCGTAGGAGGCCACGGGGAAGACCCGGGAGACGTTGGGAAGACTATGTCTCTCGGCTGGCCTGGGAACGCCTCGGGATCCCCCGGGAAGAGCTGGACGAAGTGGCTGGGGAGAGGGAAGTCTGGGCTTCCCTGCTTAGGCTGCTGCCCCCGCGACCCGACCTCGGATAAGCGGAAGATGATGGATGGATGGAATTTTATACACAGTACAGGTATGTGAAATATCTCTGTGTACATATTAGACCTTTGCACTAATTCTATATACAATATATACAAACAATTGTACTTCTATTTTTATTTATATCTCATGTTTAATTTTTAATTAACATTAATCATAGTATTAACTACAATGTTGATTGTGATATATTTTTTCAAGACATTGGTCTTAAAGTGTTTTTTAAATGGAACATTTTAAGGAATCATCCAAGCTGTTCCACAGTTGAACTCCTCTAACAGAAACACGTCCACTTTTTAAGCTTGTTCTTATTTTTGCTTTCTGGGTTTGAATCTCACTTGTAAACACCCAGGCAGCATGTGGTTATGAGCTTTGAAAGCCACAATAGTCGTATTGAGGTCAACAAGATCGTGCAGTTTTAATGTTTTTAATTTAATGAACAGAGCATTGGTATGGTCATGATAATTTGCATAATTTACAGTTCTAATCGCTTTCTTTTGAAGTAAAAATATAGAGTTGATGTTTGATTTGTAATTGTTCCCCCAGATTTCAACAAAATAATTAAGATACGGGAGTATGAAAGAATTATATAACATGATAAGAGCCTTTTGATTTACAGAGTTTTTAGTTTTATGTAACATAGCAATATTTTTTGCCATCTTTGTCTTAAGTATATTTATGTACAGTTTCCAATTTAATTTATCATCTCTATAGATTCCCAAACATTTTATTGAATACACCCTTTGTATCTCCACATCATCAATTCTTATATGACGCTGTATGTTATTTTTCCTATTTCCAAAAATTATATATTTAGTTTCATTAGGTTGATTGATAGTTTATTGGCATCAAACCATTGCTTTAGTATGTGGAGTTCAAGCTCTACAGTCTCTAGGAGTTGGTCAAGGTCTTGCCCAGAACAGTACAGACTTGTATCATCAGCAAAAAGAATACAGTTGAGTTTTTTAAGGATTTTAGAAATATCATTAATATACAGTAAAAACAATTTTTGTCCCAGTACAGAACCTTGGGGTACTCCATGTGTTATAATCTTTTTGTCTGAATCTACATTGTTCATATGCACATACTGCTCTCTGCCACCAAGATAACTTTTCAACCAATCATGAGCAAGACCTCTGACACCATACCATAGTGTGATCAGTCATCGTCGTGTGTGTGTGTGTGTGTGTGTGTGTGTGTGTGTGTGTGTGTGTGTGTGTGTGTCACCCTGGAGATGCCGGGGAACACAATCCCCTGCAGGTCCGTGGTTCTTGTTCTGTGTCGTTCATCACCGAGCCATTCTTCTTTTGCACTGTTTTCTGACTAAGACCCTCTTCAGACCCATTGTCAGTGATGGACTTTTTTTCTAACTCATTGTGTTTATCCAGAAGCGTCATAAAGCTTTTTTTTTTTTTTTTTTTAAAGTGATGTTAATCACGGCGGAGCTGTCCGTCCCTATTGTCACCTCTCAGGCTGCAGTGTCAGCACCACCCCGATTTGGAATTAAGCAGCCTAATGGATTCCCACTTTTGTTATCTCCGGTGAACGTCCACACACTCCATCATGTGCTCACTCGAGGCAGCGCGTCTGTGAAGTACATAAAGCGTGCGGGACTGGATGAATGATCTGATGGGGATCGCAGCCGAGGCAGAAAAGGGACCAGTCAATAAACATTGAGAAGTGAGACGCCTCATTTCAGACTCGCGCACGTCCGATGCAAACATTATAAAAAACGGCCTCCTTGCACATATTCTCTCCTTCATTTTACCTGTCAGTCTTGTATTTACTTTTATATAAAGACAGAACAATAAGATCATATGGCCAGCCATAAGTGTTTACATTTTGCTTTTTATTTATTGTCCAAGAGACATGAAACAAAAAACTCAATGTAGGTCTCACTTAGACCTACATTATATTAATTGACATCCGTCAGCAAAAATCATCAGGAAGTTGGCAATTACCCCTTTCAAAACAAAAGTTTTGTAAAAACCTGTCACCTTTTTTCTAACATTATCTCCTCTGAGCGTGTTTGTTGTGTCGGCTTCAAACTACCACCGGAGAGAGATTGAACCCTTCCATACTTGCCAACCTTGAGACCTCTGATTTCGGGAGGTGGGGGGTGGAGGGGCGTGGTCGGGGGTGGGACGTGGTTAAGAGGGGTGGCGTATAATTCACCAACTCGAGTACTTCTTGTATATTTCATACATATATATATATATATATATATATGTATATATGTATGTATGAAATACTTGACTTTCAGTGAATTCTAACTATATATATTTATTTTATTATATATAAATAAAAGAAATAGTTGAATTTCCGACAGCACCTATCAAATACATAGTACTAAAAACACAGTTGTTCCACTAACTGTACTGTGGTTGCTGGTTACTAAAAAAACCCACAACACTTACCTTTCACTATTTGAGTAACCTTTGTACTTCCATTTGCATATTGGCGAGCTATCTCCGAATCCGGGAACATCCTTCACGGATTTGTTGTAGACATCCGCAAATGAGAACGGGATGTTGCTTCCAGCTGTCAGCATAGCCATCTTTGTCTCACCATAAGTTACACCATCGGGTCTCCATTTTGCGAGGTGGCCCATAATACTGGGTTGTGGACGATGCTGCGCTGCGGAAGCTTTGTGCTTCGCTGACCGAAAATTTACAGGCAACATACCCGTTCCCCTTCGAACTCTCCTGGATAAACTGAAATTCTTGTTTCCAATCGTTCTGGAACTTGCAAGCGTATTTCTTCATTTTGCTCGTCGACGGTGTAATATTTTGGGTTGGAGTCAATAACAAGGCGACGTGATGAAGTTACGTCTCTTTACTGTGGGCTTTAGAACAGACTCCCTAATGCATGTTCCTTGACTGCACTTAAATGTAGAATATATTTACATTCTATTTTATGTACAGTAGATGGCAGTATTTTCCTGTTTAAGAGGGTCACAACATTGAGTCAGGTCTGCATGCAGCTGGAGGGGGCGTGGCCTCCAGCTCCACCTGAATTTCGGGAGATTTTCGGGAGAAAATTTGTCCCGGGAGGTTTTCGGGAGAGGCGCTGAATTTCAGGAGTCTTCCGGAAAATCCGGGAGGCTTGGTAAGTATGAACCCTTCTGATTAAAAGTTGCGGAAAGAGTTTTTCTAACTGCTCCGGTTTTGATTTTTACGAGCCTTCAAAGAACTGCTGCGCCGATGCTGTTGTGCTGCTGCCATCTCAAGATGGCCGCTTAAAAGCAGGAAGCACCAGCGTGACCACACAATGCAGAGAAGGTAGGTACTGTGCGGGTAAAGATATGTTGACTGCGTGGAAGAAGGAGGCCCCAGTTTGACTACAGGATACAGAGAAGGTAGGTCATGTGCAGGTAAAGATATGTTGTCTGGGTGATGGCAGGAAACACCAGCATGTATGGGTGAAAGAAAGAAGCACCAGTGTGACCCCAGGATGCAGGGAAAGTAGGTAATGTGCAGGTAAGGATATGATAAATGGGTAAAGACAGGAAACATCAGCAAAAGTCGGTCCCGTCCATCGCTGCTTGCAGCTTTAATTTTACTGATTTTTTTGGTCTGGTTTTTTATTTGTTTTGTATAATGCTGTGAGGTGTATATTATTATTATTATTATTTTTTTTTGTTCGGTTTGTACTTCATGAAGTTTTGCACTTGTTGTGTTTTTCTTGTGTGTTTTTTTGTTTGTTTTCATTACATTTGAATGTATTTGTTGGTTTGTATGATATCCATTAAGTAAGACTATGTATTATGTTGAATGGGGCAGGAAAAATATAATATTTTTCTTCATCCTGCTCCTTCTCAGGCATTGGTGTGTAAATGTAAAATTGTATAATTGAGGTAAAAGATGCACATCAATGAAGGAGATGAATAAAACAATTAAACAAAATGAAAATGACCCTTCAGAGCAGAGCTGCGCTACGACTCCACATCCAATTGATGGTGTTGTGCGATTTATGGACAATTATTCAACTATAGTAACAAAAATATTTGGCCACCCATCCAAATGATCAGAATCAGGTGTCCTAATCACTTGGCCCGCCCACAGGTGTATACAACCAAGCACTTAGGCATGGAGACTGTTTCTACAAACATTTGTGAAAGAATGGGCCGCTCTCAGTGATTTCCAGCATGGAACTGTCATAGGATGCCACCTGTGCAACAAATCCAGTCGTGAAATTTCCTCGCTCCTAAATATTCCAAAGTCAACTGTAGGCTTTTTTATAAGAAAGTGAAATAGTTTGGGAACAACAGCAACTCAGCCACCAAGTGGTAGGCCACGTAAACTGACAGAGAGGGGTCGGTGGATGATGCACAGTCAGTTGCTACAGAGCTCCGAACTTCATGTGACCTTCCATGAAGCCCACGTACAATACGCAGAGATCTTTATGGATTGGGTTTTCACGGCCGAGCAGCTGCATCAAAGCCATACATCACCAAGTCCAATGCAAAGCGTCAGATGCAGTGGTGTAAAGCACGCGGCCACTGGACTCTAGAGCAGTGGAGACACGTACTCTGGAGTGATTAATCATGCTTTTCCATCTAGCAAGGGTTTGGAGGTTTGCTAGGAGAAAGGTACATTTAGGACTGCATTGTGCCAAGTGTGAAATTTGGTGGAGGAGGAATTATGGTGTGGGGTTGTTTTTCAGGAGTTGGGCTTGGCCCCTAAATTCCAGTGAAAGGAACTTTGAATGCTCCAGGATACCAAAACATTTTGGACAATTCCAAGCTCCCAAGCTTTCGGGAAGAGTTTGGAGCGGGCCTCTTCCTCTTCAAACATGACTGTGCACCAGTGCACAAAGCAAGGTCCATAAAGACATGGATGACAGAGTTTGGTGTGGATGAATGTGGAGAGACGCACCCCCGACGAGCCGACAGCGGGCTGAGAGGAGCAGCGGTCCTGACCAAGATGGAGGCCAGGAGGCGGGGCGTGCAGCAGAAAGGAGAGGCGTGACGCACTCGGAGTTGCGCGGCAGCAGCAATCAGAGTGAGGAGCGTACACCACACACCTGCGCTCAATCCCATCATCTGCTGCTGCAGCATAAAAGGGGCGAAGGAGGAACACTCGGGGCAGAAGTAGGAGAAGGAACCACCTGAGAAGACTGACCACGAGCGAGACGAACGAGACCCGGAAGACGATGATCCCCCGCACCAGACGCAACCAACGGGCACCGAAAGGTGTACCGCGATACAGCAAGCAGGAAGAGCCCGCGGCCTGAAAAGTGGCGCGACAGAAAGGAAAGAAGAGATGATGAGTATTGAAACAATAAATCAGAGTCAAACCTGCTATGAGGCGTCTTGTGTCAAGTGTCAGAGCAACCCACGCACGGATGGCTGGAAGTCCGTCACAATGAACTTGACTGGCCTGCACATAGTCCTGACCTGAACCCGATAGAACACTTTTGGCATGTATTAGAACAGCGACAGAGCCAGGCCTTCAGTGTGTAACCTCACCTATGCGCTTTCAAAAGAATGGTCGAAAATTCTTATAAACACACTCCACAACCTTGTGGACAGCCTTCCCAGAAGATTTGAAGCTGTAATAGCTGCAAAAGGTGGAGCGACATCATATTGAACTCTGTGGGTTAGAAATGGGATGGCACTTGAAGTTCATATGTGAGTCAAGGCAGGTGGCCAAACTAAAATAGGACGATAACAAATCACAAGAAATGCACGTTTACAAAAACAATGAGGACCTATTTGACAATTTAGTCGACCAAAATGAAAACAAGACGAAAATGTTAACATAGACGAATTCCAATCATATTTAATTTCGTCTTTAGGCGGTTGGGGCAAGTTAGGAAATTATCCAATCACAGTAGCATGCGGTAGAGGGTCCGGGGCTAAATCACGACGGGGATCCAATCAGAACTACAACTACTAAGACAATGTTTGGATTTTTCACCGGGAAATTTAATTCGATTCAATTCAATTCAAACTGTTATGATCCGCTGCCCGGATCATAGTCTGTTTGAGTTTTTCGAGTCACTTGTGTTTTCTGTTAGTTTTGGACTCCTTTAGTTCCTGTTTGTGCACCTCTGAGTTGGTTACCATAGCTACTTATTATTTTCACCTGCCGCTTGTTTTGGGGACTCGCACCTGTTTGTAATCACAGACCTTATTTAAGCCTGCTTTTGCCAGTCAGTCGGTACTGATACGTAAATTTTGCTTGTTTCCTCGCCCCTGCTAGTGATCTCTAGTCCGTGCTAAGTAGTAGTCTTAGCTTCAGGTGCGATCAGCACCTTGTCCCGTCGGTTTGTTTTCTGTTTTGTACCTCTTTGAGTGTTATTTTACGATTAAATCATGTTCCTACCTGCAAGCCTTGTCCGGAGTCGTCCGATTGCATCCTGGGAGAACAAACCCCGCATCACCATGCGACCCGGTCGTAAAACAAACAACTTTATTAATCCCTCAAGGGGCAATTCAATTTGAGCAGCAGGTTGTCGTGTTTTCACAAAGCCTACATGGCTCACAATAAATAAAAAGTCAATACATACATAAACAATATAACACTGTGAAAAATGTAAAAGTTTAAGAGTGAGTGCAGAGTGGACAAATGGTATGGAAAAGCCATTTGTTTCACACAACGGAAGGGCATGACGTCGCCCTGAAAGCAACAGAGAGAATTCCGCAGCAAGGACATGGCTCGGGGAGGCTAAAATGCTCTTTGCTTTTCAGAGGATTTGCTGGTTGCGGAAGAAGTTGAAGCAAGACTTAACAATACTAGTCCGGCTGTTTTGGTCTGTAACTGAAAGACAGTGAGGCCCTGCGATGAGGTGGCGACTTGTCCAGGGTGTACCCCGCCTTCCGCCCGATTGTAGCTGAGATAGGCGCCAGCGCCCCCCGTGACCCCGAAAGGGAATAAGCGGTAGAAAATGGATGGATGGATGGATGAAAGACAGTGAATCCAACAAATAAAAGAAAAACACATAAGACTCAATAAATTTTTGATTAAAAACGACAAGAGTATTACTTAGCCCCTAAAGCAAGGGTCACCAACGCGGTGAGGACAAGATGAGTCGCCCGCTGGCCTGTTCTAAAAATAGCTCAAATAGCAGCACTTACCAGTGAGATGCCTCTATTTTTTAAAATTTAATTTATTTACTAGCAAGCTGGTCTAGCTTGGCTCGACATTTTTAATTCTAAGAGGGTCAAAACTCAAATAGAAATCGAAAATCCAAGAAAATATTTTAAAGACTTGGTCTTCACTTGTTCAAATAAATTCCCTTATTTTTTTACTTTGCTTCTTATAATTTTCAGAAAGACAATTTTAGAGAAAAAAATACAACCTTAAAAAGGATTTTAGGATTTTTAAACACGTATACCTTTTAAATTCCTCCCTCCTCTTTCCTGACAATTTAAATCAATGTTCAAGTAATTGTAGAGAATAATAAATCAATTTTAATTTAATTCTTCATGTTAGCTTTTATTTTTTCGACAAAGAATATTTGTGAAATATTTCTTCAAACTCATTATGATTAAAATAAAATAAAAATATTCTGGCAAATCTAGAACATCTATAGAATCAAATTTAAATCTTATTTCAAAGTCTTTTGAATTTCTTTTAAAATTTTTGTTCTGAAAAATCTAGAAGAAAAAATGATTTATCTGTGTTAGAAATATAGCTTGGTCCAATTTGTTATATATTCTAACAACGTGCAGATTGGATTTTAACCTATTTCATTAAGATGATCAGTGTTTCCACAAAGATAAATATCATTCATTATTAATAATAACATAGAGTTAAAGGTAAATTGAGCAAATTCGCTATTTCTGGCAATTTTTTTAAGTGTGTATCAAACTGGTAGCCCTTCGCATTAATCAGTACCCAAGAAGTAGCTCATGGTTTCAAAAAGGTTGGTGACCCCTGGTCTAAAGGGACATGGATGTTTTGCGAGATCTAGCAATATTTTTTTTTTCCTATGTCAGTGAACCGGAAGTAAAACAGCCACAGCGATGGTGAACCAGAAGTGAAACAGGCACAGCGATGGAGGAGCAGGAGCATGCGGCAGCGAGCTCATTGTCAAAACTTGGACTATGGTGCAGTTTCCTGTGTGGATTTTTTTCCTCGAGTTGCAAAAGAACTGGACCGGACATAACGTGAAGGTAAATACATGGTTTAATCTTTTACTCAAAAAGTACCAAACAAAAGGTGCGCACAAGGACATGAAACATGAACTAAACAACGCACTAAACTGTGGCTTGAATCACAAAGAAAACTTACGTGGCAAGACAAGAGCAGCATGAATCAAGCATGAATAATGAGCATGAAAATGTTATTCGATGTCAGGAGTACCTATAGGTAGGTAGGTATAGGTAGGATAGGTAGGTCTTAATTGTTATTGCAACAAGTACAACGAAACTGTATTTTCAGCACAAACCTGTTCAAGATTAGACAAACAAACAGTGTACAGGGTTACAGAACAAGAACGCTGATGGGTCGCCATAAGGCGTCCCGTAAAAGATGGGAAAAAGGTAAATGCTGAGGAAGGATGAGTAGAAAAATACAATCCAGACTGGGCTCCTAAGGGGGCCCAGTTCGGAGTGAGAAAAAAACCTCCATAGCAAAGCACATATACATATTACAACATACATCTCGAGATATCTAGCAACAGAGGGAAGGTAGTTCAAGGTCATGGTGGTAGGTTGCAGCTCTCAGGCGCTGACCATCTCTTCATCAACCCTACGGGATTTGCATCGAGGGCGTTGGATTGGGGGACGGGGGGGTGTATGTGTGGCGTATATATTTTTTTGTGGATGTGTGTGTGTGTATAAGGCCATAGTGTGTCTCTGTTCCGCGGCCTTGATGTATTTGCCGTCGCTAGTCCAAAGTTCACAACAACAGGTGTGTGTCCATGAGACACAAAAAAAGGGAGTTTGTTGTGTCTTCGCTTGCAGTGATCTTCGGGAGAGTCTCGAAGCCAGGGAAAGAATCCAAGTTAAAAAGAGTTGTATGCGAGTGAAAATAAAATTTGCTTTTCGCTCTAAATTGTCTATGACTGGTCCTCAAAAACTGCGGGGTAGACAGTCCGATGTAATCCACAGTTCTTCCCGCATCTTCCAATCATTTGTGGCAGCTTTGTGACTAATGATCTATTGCTAACGATGGACTCTGATGCGTCATCTATGTTGCTGCTCCTCGATCTTAGCGCTGCTTTCGATACCGTCGATCATAATATTTTATTAGAACGTATCAAAACACGAATTGGTATGTCAGACTCAGCCCTGTCTTGGTTTAACTCTTATCTTACTGATAGGATGCAGTGTGTCTCCCATAACAGTGTGACCTCGGACTATGTTAAGGTAACGTGTGGAGTTCCCCAGGGTTCGGTCCTTGGCCCTGTACTCTTCAGCATCTACATGCTGCTGCTGGGTGACATCATACGCAAATACGGTATTAGCTTTCACTGTTATGCTGATGACACCCAACTTTACATGCCCCTAAAGCTGACCAACATGCCGGACTGTAGTCAGTTGGAAGCGTGTCTTAATGAAATTAAACAATGGATGTCCGCTAACTTTTTGCAACTTAACGCCAAAAAAACGGAAATGCCGATTATCGGTCCTGCTAGACACCGACCTCTATTTAATAATACAACTTTAACATTTGACAACCAAATAATAAAACAAGGTGACTCGGTAAAAAATCTGGGTATTATCTTCGACCCAACTCTCTCCTTTGAGGCACACATTAAAAGCGTTACTAAAACGGCCTTCTTTCATCTCCGTAATATCGCAAAAATTCGCTCCATTTTGTCCACTAAAGACGCCGAGATCATTATCCATGCGTTTGTTACGTCTCGTCTCGATTACTGTAACGTATTATTTTCGGGTCTCCCCATGTCTAGCATTAAAAGATTACAGTTGGTACAAAATGTGGCTGCTAGACTTTTGACAAGAACAAGAAAGTTTGATCACATTACGCCTGTACTGGCTCACCTGCACTGGCTTCCTGTGCACTTAAGATGTGACTTTAAGGTTTTACTACTTACGTATAAAATACTACACGGTCTAGCTCCAGCCTATCTTGCCGATTGTATTGTACCATATGTCCCGGCAAGAAATCTGCGTTCAAAAGACTCCGGCTTATTAGTGATTCCCAAAGCCCAAAAAAAGTCTGCGGGCTATAGAGCATTTTCCGTTCGGGCTCCAGTACTCTGGAATGCCCTCCCGGTAACAGTTCGAGATGCTACCTCAGTAGAAGCATTTAAGTCTCACCTTAAAACTCATCTGTATACTCTAGCCTTTAAATAGACCTCCTTTTTAGACCAGTTGATCTGCCGCTTCTTTTCTTTCTCCTATGTCCCCCCCTCCCTTGTGGAGGGGGTCCGGTCCGATGACCATGGATGAAGTACTGGCTGTCCAGAGTCGGGACCCAGGATGGACCGCTCGCCTGTATCGGTTGGGGACATCTCTACGCTGCTGATCCGCCTCCGCTTGAGATGGTCTCCTGTGGACGGGACTCTCGCTGCGGTCTTGGATCCGCTTGAACTGAACTCTCGCGGCTGTGTTGGAGCCACTATGGATTGAACTTTCACAGTATCATGTTAGACCCGCTCGACATCCATTGCTTTCGGTCCCCTAGAGAGGGGGGGTTGCCCACATCTGAGGTCCTCTCCAAGGTTTCTCATAGTCAGCATTGTCACTGGCGTCCCACTGGATGTGAAATCTCCCTGCCCACTGGGTGTGAGTTTTCAATGCCCTTTTGTGGGTTCTTCCGAGGATGTTGTAGTCGTAATGATTTGTGCAGTCCTTTGAGACATTTGTGATTTGGGGCTATATAAATAAACATTGATTGATTGATTGAGATTTGGGGTACTTCGGAAGACTACCAGCAACTTCCAATTTGTCGACAAACCAGAGCAACGCTTACTCCAATCAGCAGATGTCCTGTTGTCATAATTCCGAATAGGTGGATATCTTCACGTACTCGACAGAAAAACGTCGCCAGGCACGCGGCCCTCCTTCTTCTCCCAGGAGTCCGTCGTGTGTCCAGCAACAACCGCTTCGTCACGACAGCAGGTTCCCCCAAACCCAAGATCTTTTCAATTTTGTTGAGGCCAGTTAAATAGTTCCAATGTTGAGATTTGGAGAGCAGTGCAAAAAGAGGAAACAAGAAAGTTAAAGACAAGACAAAACAAAGAGGCAAGCAGGAGAGATAAGGGAGAGGAAAGGGGAGCATCCACCCTCGATGAGTGCCAGAGAGAAAAGACATGAAGTGAGCTGGAGCAATGACTGCCTGGCAACTACAAGCTTAAATAATAAAGTCTTGATTAACACAGGTGCGTGAGTCCAAACAAATGAGACAGGTGAAACTAATGAGTTGACATGGTAACTGAAAAAATGGTAAACAGAAACTAAAAGAGTCCAAAAACCAAACGGAACGTAGCCAATAAAACATGATCAAAAGACATGACAGTCATCATCTGTGCTCTGTTGTGGGACCATAGTACAATTTGGTGTTTTCATATGTAAGGCCAATACTAAAATAGAGATCAATAAACCTCTCCCATGGATGATGGGTACGCTCCTCCATCGCTTTGTCTGTTTCACTTCCGCTTCTGTTATACTTCCGGTTCACTGATATAGGAAAAAAAAAAAACTGTTGCGAGATCCCTCAAAACGTTTTTTTTCCCTCCATGTCCTTTTAGGGCAGGGGTCTCATACTCAATTTACCTGGGGGACACTGGATGCAGAGTCTGGGTGAGGCTGGGCCGCGGGAAAAGATTTCTTCCAAAAAAATGTTGCATCTTTCTCAGCATGTCTGGTCGTATAATAACGTTTCAAATTTGTATCCCTTGTGCACCGCCACTTTCTCTGTGCAAATAAGACACGTCGGGGGTGGGGGGAGCTCTTGTGCTCAACAAAGAAATATTGCATCTCCCACTGGAGTGGAATTTCGGACTTTTATATACCATATTTTGTGTCTGTTGAAATCCTAAAAGAAAATCTGTCAAAAAGCTTTAAGAGGTCTGCTCTTTTCTTTTTTCTATTCAGAACCAAGGGATATGTGGGGGAAAGTTCAGTTTGTGGCCACTCTGACCGTTCTAAGAGATAGGATGACTGTTTGTCATGACTAAGAGATCCACCGTTGTTTTTGGGACAAGAAGTGCAAAACAAAGAGACTTTGACACATGAGGGAATCATATAAAAAAGCCAGTGGATCTACATTTAAGAATGTTTTCGTTTGATTCTGGATCCTCTGGAGGACGATGTCTGTCTGCATGGGCAATTTAATCCAACCTTGTAAGCTTCGGACTTTCCATCACACCACTTTTCCAGGGATTGTCTTTGCTCATTACAAACCTTTCTCTTCACTGGAGGCTTTGAAAAAGACATGTTTGGGGTTGTGGAATATATTTCTATTAAGCCGACGCATGGAGAATAATGTTATTCCGCAATGTGTGTCGTTTCGCTTTTCCTCCCCAGAGCAACACGGCGGTCGGCAGATCATTTTTGCGCTCGCTATCCAGTTACTTACCCGGATAGCGAGCGCAAAAAAAGTGACAGCTCCCGGAGTGTTATCTGGCATCATATAAAAATATATGTAGTGTTCATCATGTGAGGCAATGGAAATTAAACAATAAAAAAAAACAAATAACGGTTTGAATTAGTCCAGGTTATCGGGGACTGTTATTACTGACGGACAAGTGTCGCGGTGTGACTGCAGCCAGGCACTTAAGAAAACCCTCGTCTCCATGGCAAAGTCACTGTCGCTTTCACTTATTTGCCGCTTTTCCACTAATGCAGGGGTAGGCAACCCAGAATGTTGAAAGAGCCATTTTGGACCCAAATAACACAACGCTGTCAAGCGCCATTTATATAAATCTTGCGGGCCACACTAACATTTAACAATAATATTAAAGGCCTACTGAAACCCACTACTACCGACCATGCAGTCTGATAGTTTATATATCAATGATGAAATATTAACATTGAAACACATGCCAATACGGCCGTTTTAGTTTACTAAATTACAATTTTAAATTTCTCGCGGTGTTTGTTTTTGAAAACGTCGCGTGTTTGTGGCGTCTCAGGTTGGAGGGGACATATTAGCCCAGCACCACACACGGCTAAAAGTCCTCTCTTTTCATCGCATAATTACACAGTCATTTGGACATCTGAGTTGCTGAATCTTATGCAATTTGTTCAATTAATAATGGGGACTATAAAGAAGAATGCTGTTGGTGGAAAGCGGTGGATTGCAGCTGCCTTTAGCCCTGAAACACAGCCGGTGTTTTTTCTACGTCAACCAGCAAGTTTTTGGATGCAAAAATTGTGATATTAAGTCAGCACTTACTGGAGACTTCAGTGGATTATGCGACCTCCTCCTACTGCAGCTGTCAAAAAGGCATCTGTGATCTTGGCTCCTCCATTGGCTTCTCTCTGAGACACTGGCGTTCACTGCAGCCATCCGACTTCCAGGTATGAATTTAGAATCTCACTAAAACACTATTAAAACAATTAGCAGATAGAATTATCCTAGTAAATGTGTCTAATTACATCGGAAACGCTACCAATGCCGCCGCCAGTGCCTCACTCTAACTTTCCTCATCCACAAATCTTTCATCCTCGCTCAAATTAATGGGGAAATTGTCGCTTTCTCGGTCCGAATAGCTCTTGCTGCTGGTGGCTATGGTTATAAACAATGTGAGGATGTGAGGAGCCCTACAACCCGTGATGTCACGCACACTTCCGGTAAAGGCAAGGCTTTTTTATTAGCCACCAAAAGTTGCGAACTTTATCGTCGATGTTCTTTACTAAATCCTTTCAGCAAAAATATGGCAATATCGCAAAATGATCAAGTATGACACATAGAATGGACCTGCTATCCCCGTTTAAATAAGAACATCTCATTTCAGTAGGTCTTTAAGGTTGGGGGCCGCAAAATAACATTGCGGCCCGTGGCCCGCGGGTCTGAAACCCCTGCTTTAGGGGCTCTGTAGAGCATAACAGGCCTGACAGAGAAATCATTTCATTTCCTGAGAAGATGAATTCTCTGTTGTGCTGGCTTCACTATAAAATCGGTGTGCACATCAAACTTGAGCTGGTTGTCAAAAAAGGTCCCCTACTATTTATATGATGAAACAATGTGGAGATGGTTACAAAGTCAGCGAGACAGCCGTTTACAGAGACTCTTAGCTCTCTGCGGCTTAAAGGGGAACATTATCACCAGACCTATGTAAGCGTCAATATATACCTTGATGTTGCAGAAAAAAGACCATATATTTTTATTAACCGATTTCCGAACTCTAAATGGGTGAATTTTGGTGATTTAAACGCCTTTCTATTATTTGCTCTCTGAACGATGACGTCACAACGTCACCTAGGTAGTCAATCCGTCATTTTCTCAAACACATTACAAACATCGAGTCAAATCAGCTGTTATTTTCCGTTTTTTCGACTGTTTTCCGTACCTTGGAGACATCATGCCTCATCGGTGTGTTGTCGGAGGGTGTAACAACACGATCAGGGACGGATTCAAGTTGATGTTCGTAGAATGTGCATCAATTAGCACGGCATGCTAATCGATGCTAACATGCTATTTAGGCTAGCTGTATGTACATTTGTAGCTATATTTGCATCCAGCCTTTCTCTCCACCCACATTTAATGCCAAACAAACACTTACCAATCGACGGATTTAAGTTGCTCCAGTGTCAAGAGATGCGAAAGTCCCTCGTTTGGTCCGCACATTTTACCGGCGATGCTACGACAGACGGCACAGAGATGAATGGATACCCTGCGACACATAAAGTCAACGAAATCACAAAGGTGAGTTTTGTTGATGTTATTGACTTATGTGCTAATCAGACATATTTGGTCACGGCATGACTGCCAGCTAATCGATTGTTTGGTCTGCACATTTTACCGGCGATGCTAAGGCAGACATGGCCGAATAGCGTCAATAGCTATTCGCTCAATAGCTTCAGTTTCTTCTTCAATTTCGTTTTCGCTATCTATCATCCGTTTCAATACATGCGTAATCTGTTGAATCGCTTAAGCCGCTGAAATCCGAGTCTGAATCTGAGCTAATGTCGCTATATCTTGCTTTTTTTTTGTGTCAGGTAGTGTTGTAACGATGCCAATATTTTGGTACCGGTACTAACATTTTTCATTACTTTTCTAAATAAAGGGCACCATAAACAAATTGAATTACTGGCTTTATTTTAACAGAAAAATCTTAGGGTACATCAAACATATGTTTCTTATTGCAGTTAAATAAAATAGTGAACATACAAGACAACTTGTCTTTTAGCAGTAAGTAAACAAACAAAGACTCCTAATTTAGCTGCTGACATGTGCAGTAACATATTGTGTCATTTATCATTCTATTATTTTATCAACATTATGAGGGACGAGTGGTAGAAAATTAATTATTAATCTACTTGTTTATTTACTGTTAATATCTGTTTACTTTATATTTGAACATGTTCTATCCACACTTCCGTTAAAATGTAATAATCACTTATTCTTCTGTTGTTTGATACTTTGATCAGACATATTTGGTCGCTGCATGACTGCCAGCTAATCGATCGTTTGGTCTGCACATTTTACCGGCGATGCTAAGGCAGACATGGCCGAATAGCGTCAATAGCTATTCGCTCAATAGCTTCAGTTTCTTCTTCAATTTCGTTTTCGCTATCTGCCTCCATAGTCCAACCATCCGTTTCAATCCATGCGTAATCTGTTGAATCTCTTAAACTGCTAACATCCGAGTCTGAATCTGAACTAATGTCGCTATATCTTGCTGTGCTATCCGTCTGGATAGCATGTATATCACTGGATGACATCAGGAAAATGGACGATGGATTTAAAGGTAGCGGAAATCAGGTACTTTAAAGGCTTTTTTCAGGATATTCCATGATGGGTAAAATTTAGAAAAAAACTTCGAAAAATAAAATAAGCCACTGATTTTTATTGGTTTTAACCCATCTGATATTGTGATAATGTTCCCCTTTAAAAAATCATTCATCATTATTTTTGGATGATACCACAAATTTTGGTATCAATCCGATACCAAGTAGTTACAGGATCATACATTGGTCATATTCAAAGTCCGGACCAAAGAGGAAGAGAACCATCCAGATTGTTATAGGTGCAAAGTTCAAAGGCCAGCAGTGGGAGAGTGGCCGTGCGCAACCCGAGGGTCGCTGGTTCAAATCCCACCTAGTACCAACCTCGTCACTTCCGTTGTGTCCTGGGCAAGACACTTCACCCTTGCTCCTGATGGGTGCTGGTTGGCGCCTTGCATGGCAGCTCCCTCCATCAGTGTGTGAATGTGTGTGTGAATGGGTAAATGTGGAAGTAATGTCAAAGCGCTTTGAGTACCTTGAAGGTAGAAAAGCGCTATACAAGTACAACCCATTTATCATTTATTAGTGCCCAAGGCATGGGTAACTTACACATCTGTGAAGGCACCATTAATGCTGAATGGTCAATACAGGTTTTGGAGCAACATATGTTGTCATCCAAGCAACGTTATCATGGACGCCCCTGCTTATTTCAGCAAGCCATGTGTTACAACAGCGTGGCTTCATAGTAAAAGAGTGCGGGTACTAGACTGGCCGGCCTGTAGTCCAGACCTGTCTCCCATTGAAAATGTGTGGCGCAATACAAAACCTAAAATACCACAACAAAGACTGTTGCACAATTTAAGATGTACATCAAGCAAGAATGGGAAATAATTCCTACCTAAAAAGCTTCAAAAATGCCCCTGTGTCAACTTTTTTTGCAATGTTTTGCTGCCATTAAATTCTAAGTTAATGATTATTTACAAAAAAAGTTAAGTTTCTCATTGAGAACCTTAAGTATCTTGTCTTTGAAGTCTATTCAATTGAACATAGGTTGAAAAGGATTTACAAATCATTGTATTCTGTTTTTATTTACGAATTACACAACGTGCCAACTTCCCTATTTTTGGGTTTTGTACATTGTTTATGTACATTTTCTCCGGTAAAAATACAACCAACTAGAACCAACCGGTTTGCAGCAGCACCCCCCTCCCCCCTGTAATGATATCAAGTACAGGTGCGCGTCAACTCCATATTACTGTGATTACATTGATATTTTTTGGCATTACAACAACTTCTTTTGTTAAAAAAAAAAAATTATGTTTATTAAGTTAGTAAATACGTCCCAGGAAACATGAGGACTTTGAATATGACCAACGTATGATCCTGCAACGACTTGGTGTCGGATTGATACCCAAATTTGTGGTATCATCCAAAACTAATGTAAAGTATCAAACAACAGAAGAATAAGTGATTATTACATTTTAACAGAAGTGTAGATAGAACATGTTAAAAGAGAAAGTAAGCAGATATTAACAGTAAATCCATCTTCTTCCGCTTATCCGAGGTTGCGGGGGCAGCAGCCTAAGCAGGGAAAGTCCAAACTTCCCTCTCCCCAGCCACTTCGTCCAGCTCTTTCCGGGGGATCCTGAGGCGTTCCTAATAATTCATTTTCTACCACTTGTCCTTAATAAAGTTGACAAAATTATAGAATTGAAATGGATACAATATGTTACTTTATATGTCGGCAGACTAAATTAGGAGCCTTTTTTTGCTTACTTCAGGGGTGTCCAAACTTTTTCCACAACGGTCAAAACATGCGTGGACCGTTTTGATATTTTATTTTGTAAAAAAAAAAAAAGTATCTAAATTGAGATACATTTACAGACAAAACAATGTGTCTGCTTTGCATTAATTATTAGTATTAAAATCAGCTACCATATTTGCTTATTATGCTTACATTTTTACTGTTTATTGTCTGATTTTATTTCGACAATATGCTGCAGGCCACAAATGGCCCCCGGGCCACACTTTGGACACCCCTGGCTTACTTACTAATAAAATAAAAGTTTGGTATGTTTACTATTTTATTTAAGGACAAATTTGCAATAAGAAACATATGTTTAATGTACCTTCGGATTATTTGTTAAAATAAAGCCAACAATGTAATTTTTTTTGTGGTGCCCTTTATTTAGAAAAGTATCCAAGAGTACTGAAAAATATCAAAATAATTTTGGTACCGGTACCAAAATATTGGTTGTCTCTGATGATCCTAATGTCATTCAAACACATTAAACATTACCAACAACACTAAATAACGGTGGACATGTGTAGTCATCAGTTAGGTCCAGAGGTTGAAAGTTATGAGCATGAGCTTATTAGCATTTAGCATTCTCTTCTTCTACATCATGGGTGTCAAACTTTATTTAATTTGGCCCCTGAGGCCATATCAATTTAGCATTAGAGCTGGCCTGCCGGTGTTTTTCAGCGTCGGTGCCGCTGTCACACCGCATTTACCGCTAATACTCATACTTGCTAACCCTCCTAATTTTCCTGGTAGACTCCCGAAGTTCAGTGCCCCTCCCGAAAATCTCCCGGGGCAACCATTCTCCCAAATTTCTACCGATTTCTACCTGGACAATGTGCATTTAAGGCACTGCCTTTAGCGTTCTCTACAACCTGTCGTCATGTCCGATTTTTCTCCATACTAACAGCGTGTCACATAATATTTGTGGCTTTTACACACACACACACACACACACACACACACACACACACACACACACACACACACACACACACACACACACACACACACACACGCACAAGTGGATGCGAGGCATACTTGGTCAACAGCCATACAGGTCACACTGAGGGTGGCCGTATAAACAACTTTAACACTGTTACAAATATGCGCCACACGGTGAACCCACACCAAACAAGAATGACAAACACATTTCGGGTGAACATCCGCACCGTAACACAACAGAAAAAATACCCAGAACCCCTTGCAGCACTAACTCTTCCGGGAAACGTCCAACAAACTGACCAACAATTAACATTCTATTCATGCATTTTCTCTTGCTACTTCAAGGCTAAATGTTTGGTTCATTCATTATTGTTATTTTATTTTGAAATGTATTATTAGCCTGTGGAAAAAAAATTGATATTTACCTCAGAAGATTGCAAATAGAAAAAAAGGCATACAATTTTTATTTAAATTTTATTTGATATGCCATTGATATTTTTTTTTATTATTATTATTATTATTTGAAACTGGATTTTGCATGTCACTAAAGTTATATAAGCCTTGCTTGTTCAATATTTAATGCAGAACTTGTTTGGGTCCCTATTAAAAGGTGAATTTGTTCAACCTTGGCCAGCGGTTTCGTTACGTTTAAAATTTTGGCCCACTCTGTATTTGAGTTTGACATCCCTGGTCTACTTTATTTACATGTTCATACATCTAAACTGTCACAGTATCTGTCTGTGTCTGTTTGTTTTTGTGAGAGTGGGCGTGTTTTGGCCCGAGGCTTGGCTCCAGCTCTCAGCCTGGCACGGCTGATCCCAGTTCCCTAATCAACTCACCTGCCTGCCATCAACTCATCACCTGCAGCCTATAAATGTTTGGACTTCAGTCGCCGCGATTGCTTGGTCGTTCACAGTTCTTCACGTGGTAACCCCTTCCCTTCTCCTGGGCCACAAAAGCCAAGAACTACAAGCTCCCTCGTTTCCTTCTTGGGTTTTTTCAATAATAACCCTTGGACTTTGATTCTGCCTGTCATTTCTGCATCTGGGTCCACCAGTTATACCAGGGGTCGGCAACCCAAAACGTTGAAAGAGCTGTATCGGACCAAAAATCCAGAAAAATCAATCTGTCTGGAGCCACAAAAAATGAAAAGCCGTATATAAGTCTTATATTAAATGCGACACATGAAGTAAGTGTCTATATTAGCTATAATAGCCTACTATCAAAATGACTGTGTGTCGCAGGCGGCAGCAAATCTTCGTTGACAGAAATGTTGAAATGTAATATTTATTCTACACGTTTTTACATTAGCCATCAGAGGCTACTCAAAATGTGAGATGACTCTTGGAAATCACTGGCTTAGAATGGCCAAAGGTATAGATGTGTGTCAAAGTTAAATGAAACAGCAGGCTGTCTTCTTTTAATAGATTTATTACAATTTTTGGCAAGCTGGGTAATGTTTGCTGTGGTCTGGAACAACACGGCACACAACTGTCTGAAATGCAGCCATTATTACATACAGGTAATGTGTCATGAGACATCCATCCGTCCATTTTCCTACCGCTTATTCCCTTTTTGGGGTTGCTGGTGCCTATCTCAGCAACAATCGGGCGGAAGGCGGTGTACACCCTGGACAAGTCCCCACCTCATTGCAGGGCCAACACAGATAGACAACATTCACACTCACATTCACACACTAGGGACCATTTAGCGTTGCCAATGAGACACGCAAAACTAAATTATAAACAAAGAGGATAAAAGTAAGAATTTTAAATAAGCTCAAATATAGCTACAAATGAGGCATAAGGATGCCTAAATAGCATGTTAGCATTGATTAGCTTCCAGTCATGCAGTGACCAAATATAACTGTTCAGCGCTCTAAGTCAATGACATCAACAAAGCTTACCTTTGTGCATTCACGCACAGCATAAAATGTTTGGTGGACAAAATGAGAAAGCATAATGATGCAATATGTAAATGGTCCATTTTCTACTGCTTATTCCCTTTTGGGGTCGCGGGGGGCGCTGGCGCCTATCTCAGCTCCAATCGGGCCGAAGGCGGGGTACATCCTGGACAAGTCGCCACCTCATCGCAGGGCCAACACAGATAGACAGACAACATTCACACTCACATTCACACAATTTAGTGTTGCCAATCAACCTATCCCCAGGTGCATGTCTTTGGAAGTGGGAGGAAGCCGGAGTACCCGGATGGAACCCACGCAGTCACGGGGAGAACATGCAAACTCCACACAGAAAGCTCCCGATCCTGTATTTGAACCCAGGACTGCAGGAACTTCGTATTGTGAGGCATACGCACTAACCCCTCTTCCACCGTGAAGCCCATATTTATGTGTAAATGGTAAATGGGTTGTACTTGTATAGTGCTTTTCTACCCATTTTTAAGGAGCCCAAAGCGCTTTGACGGTATTTCCACGTTCGCCCATTCACACACACGTTCACACGCTGATGGTGGGAGCTGCCATGCAAGGCGCTCACCAGGACCCATCAGAAGCAAGGGTGAAGTGTCTTGCCCAAGGACAAAACGGACGTGACTAGGATGGTAGAAGGTGGGGATTGAACCAGTAACCCTCAGATTGCTGGCACGGCCACTCTACCAACTTCGCCACGCCGTGCATACAGATAGCCTAAATAGCCTGTTAGCATTTTAGGCTAACATGCTAAGTTATATTTGGTTATGCAGTTAACAATTATAACTGCTTAGCGCTCCAAGTCGATAACATCAACAAAGGTCACCTTTGTGCATTCACGCACAGCATAAAAAGTTTGGTGGACAAAATGACATAAAGCAGTGAACAATTTTACATGAAAGCAAACTGTTGCATTTTATTTTCTATTTTTTCAATTATTTTTTAAAAAAGCTCCAGGGAGCCACTAGGGCGGCACTAAAGAGCAGTATGCCGGTTGCCGAACCCTGAGTTTTACCAATCGTAACGTAAACAAGGTGAAATGACCACAATCGCCCCCTAGTGTACGAGGGACACACTGCGTATGGCCGTCAGTCACAGTAGAGCTAAAAGCATGTTAACTGGAACTTCACATTTCACAACTTTAAACCTGCTCAGTGGCCTTGTGGTTAAGAGTGTCCGTCCTGAGATCGGTAGGTTGTGAGTTCAAACCCCCCGGCCGAGTCATACCAAAGACTATAAAAATGGGACCCGTTACCTCCCTGCTTGGCACTTAAAATCAAGGGTTGGAATTGAGGGTTAAATCACCCAAAATTATTCCCGGGCGTGACACCGCTGCTGTTCACTGCTCTCCTCACCTCCCAGGGGGTGAACAAGGGCATGGGTCAAATGCAAAAGAACAAATTCCACCACACCTAGAACTTGGTGTATATATATATATATATATATATATATATATATATATATATATACATATATATATATATATATGTATATATATATATATATATATATATATATATATATATATATATATACATATACATATATATATATATATATATATATACATATATATATATATATATATATATATACGTATATATATATATATATATATATATATATATATATATATATATATATACGTATATATATATATATATATATATATATATATACATATATATATATATATATATATACGTATATATATATATATATATATATATATACATATATATATATACGTATATATATATATATATATATATATATATATATATATATATATATATATATACACATATATATATATATACGTATATGTACAAATATATATATACGTATATGTACAAATATATACATATATATGTACAAATATATATATATGTGCAAATATATACATATATGTACATATATACATGTATATATGTACACACACATATATATATATATATATATATATATATATATACAGTATACTGTATAAATACATGTATGTATGTGTTGCCATGACTGTCTATTATTCGTACTTCTGCTCTCTGTTTTGTTTTTGGACATTACTACTTGCCGTAGCTTTGAAGCAATGCATGATGGGAATCCGGATGTTGTGTGTCGGTGTATTAACGTGCCGGCTGGAATAAACACATGGTGAGAAATAGCTCCGTGCCCGCCTACTTTATGGGTTATAGATAAACCTATGAATAACGGAGACATATATAATAGTCTCCTTCTTTGTTTCCTGTGCAGTTGCGCACTGAGCTCCAAAAGCCGTAGAAGTTGTAACGTGAGAATGGTTGTCCCGGGAGATTTTCGGGAAAGGCACTGAAATTTGGGAGTCTCCCGGAATATTCTGGAGGGTTGGCAAGTACGCCGCTCCTATAGCCCACGCCGTGGTCAACAAACTCCTTTTTTCCCCCTCTATCCTCTTGTGGAATGGCAATCATCCTCTGCTGTTGCCATTTCTAATACAACACTTTGGAGAGCTGTTGCATGAGGTGGATCGACATGAATCATGACTCCAACACGAGATATGTCACTTGAAACAAATGTTGTCTGTTCAGTCAGCTGTGTCTAAAATCTGGACAAAGTACAAACAACAAGGGAAGGTGGTAAAAGGCAAGCCAGCATACTGGTAAACCAAGTAAAATATTTTGTCAAGACAGAAAACTTAAAAGTTAAAGTATCACTGATAGTCACACATGCACACACTAGGTGTGGTAAAATTACCCTCTGCATTTCATCCATTTTCTTGTTCTACACTTTGGCAGGTGAGGGGAGCAGTGAGCAGCAGCGACGGCCACGCTCGGGAATCATTTTGGTGATTTAACCCCCAATTCCAACCCTTGATACTGAGTGCCGAGCAGGGAGGTAATGTGTCATATTTTGGGGATCATGTTTAGTTTGGCTATGTTCTAATTGGTTTTTGCACTCTGTCATTTCCTGTTTTTTCACTCCCTGATTTATTTCCATGCCAACCCATTAGTTCTCACCTGTCCTCACGTCACGCACCTGATTCATTGGGACTCACCATAGCACTATTAAAGTTAAGTTAAAGTACCAATGATTGTCACACACACACTAGTTGTGGTGAAATTACCCTCCGCATTTGACCCATTCCCTTGTTCCACCCTTTGGGAGGTGAGGGGAGCAGTCAGCAGCAGCGGCGGCCGCGCTCGGGAATCAATTTATGGGGATTTAACCCCCAATTCCAACCCAGGGAGGCAATGGGTCCCATTTTTATAGTCTTTGGTATGACTCGGCCGGGATTTGAACTACCGGTCTCTATTTAAGCCTGCAGTTGCCAGGCAGTCATCCTGGCGACATCACCCTCTACACACCCTGGTTATTAATGCTGATGATCTATGCTGCTCACGTTCATGCTCTTTTCTCGTTCCAAGTGAGTTTTCTTTATTCATGCCACAGTTTGCAAGTTTTGTTTTATGTCCATAGTTTTGTTTTCTTTTGAACCTTTCGTTTGTTCCTTTTTTTGGGTTAAGATTAAAATCCTCTTTTTACCTTCACGCCGTGTCTGATCCAGTCGCTTTGCACCACGGGAAAACAAATCACACCAAAGTCCACGTCATGACATAATGGGTCCCATATTTATAGTCTTTGGTATGACTCGGCCGGGATTTGATCTACCGGTCTCTATTTAAGCCTGCAGTTGCCAGGCAGTCATCCAGGCGACATCACCCTCTACACACCCTGGTTATTCATGCTGATGATCCATGCTGCTCACGTTCATGCTCTTTTCTCATTCCAAGTAACTTTTCTTTATTCATGCCATAGTTTGCAAGTTTTGTTTTATGTCCATAGTTTTGTTTTCTTTTGAACCTTTCGTTTGTTCCTTTTTTTGGGTTAAGATTAAAATCCTCTTTTTACCTTCACGCCGTGTCCGATCCAGTCGCTTTGCACCACGGGAAAACAAATCACACCAAAGTCCACGTCATGACATAATGGGTCCCATATTTATAGTCTTTGGTACGACTCGGCCGGGATTTGATCTACCGGTCTCTATTCAAGCCTGCAGTTGCCAGGCAGTCCTCCAGGCGACATCACCCTCTACACACCCTGGTTATTCTTCATGCTGATGATCCATGCTGCTCACGTTCATGCTCTTTTCTCATTCCAAGTAACTTTTCTTTATTCATGCCATAGTTTGCAAGTTTTGTTTTATGTCCATAGTTTTGTTTTCTTTTGAACCTTTCGTTTGTTCCTTTTTTTGGGTTAAGATTAAAATCCTCTTTTTACCTTCACGCCGTGTCCGATCCAGTCGCTTTGCAACACGGGAAAACAAATCACACCAAAGTCCACGTCATGACATAATGGGTCCCATATTTATAGTCTTTGGTATGACTTAGCCAGGGTTTGAACCCACGACCTGCCAATCTCAGGGCGCCAATATCAAAGTTAGATCTGCATGTAATTTATTTTGCTAAGTGTTCTATACTCCACTGGTACCACAATCCTTCAGTGTCCTGAATGAGACCCGTTTCAATGAAAAGATGGATACGGGTTTGAAAAAAAAAAGAAGTTCACTTGACCTCAATATTTCCAACAGCTTCTGAAAATTGCTTTTGCATTGGTCCTTGCTCTCGAGATCTCTTTGCCAATCACACAAGACCCACCGAGCGTCCTTTTGAGCAGTCGGCGCTGCACATGTGGCGACTCAGCAGCCGTCACCAAAAAAAAAAAACAGTGAAGGCGGGCCGCAGCATGACAGGAGATCTGTGGCGCTTGTCTAGTCACAATAAAGGAAAATAAGCCCAATGGAACAGAACATCCGTGTCTCAATCGCAGCTTCTCTCGCTGCTGAAGTGTCCTTGAGCAACACGCTGGTTGTCGCTGTCAGAAGGAATACAATCGCGATCAAAGGTTTGCATACACTTGTAAAGAACACAGTGTCTTGAGTTTCCAATCATTTCTACAACTCTTATTTTTTGAGTGATTGGAGCACATACTTGTTGGTCACGAAAAATATTCATGAAGTTTGTTTTTTTTATGAATTTATTATGAGTCTACTGAAAATGTGACCAAACCTGCAGGGTCAAAAGTATACATACAGCAATGTTAATATTTGCTTACATGTCCCTTGGCAAGTTTCACTGCAATAAGGCGCTTTTGGTCTTACTTGCCAACCTTGAGACATTCGATTTCGGGACGGTGGGGTCGTGGGTGGGGCGAGGGGCGTGGTTAAGATGGGAGGAGTATATTTACAGCTACAATTCACCAACTCGAGTATTTATAAATAAATGATGAATGGGTTGTACTCGTTTAGCGCTTTTCTACCTTCAAGGTACTCAAAGCGCTTTGACACTACTTCCACATTTACCCATTCACACACTGATGGAGGGAGCTGCCATGCAAGGCACTTGGTACTAGGTGGGGATTGAACCAGGGACCCTCGGGTTGCGCACGGCCACTTTCGCACTGCGCCACGCCGTCCCTGCATTTCATATATATATATATGTATATATATATATATATATATATGCATGAAATACTTGACTTTCAGTGAATTCTAGCTATATATATTTATTTTATTATAAATATAAATAAAAGAAATAGTTGAATTTCCGACGGCACCTATCAAATACACTGTAAAAAACACAGAGTTGCTCTACTAACTGTACTGTGCTTGCTGGTTACTTAAAAAAAAAACAACAACAACACTTACCTTTCACTATTTGAGTTACCTTTGTTCTGCCATTTGCGTACTGGCGAGCGATCTGCGAATCCGGGAACATATCCTTCACGGATTTGTTGTAGACGGGATGTTGCTTCCAGCTATCAGCAGAGCCATCTTTGTCTCAACATAAGTTACACCATTGGGTCTCCATTATGCGAGGTGGCCCATAAAACTGGGTTGTGAACGATGCTGCGCTGCGGACGCTTTGTGCTTCGCTGACCGTTCATGACTGAGTATATCTGTTCGGCCACCATGTTCAATGGAGAAGTCTGTTCTACAAAATTTACAGGCAAAATACTCCTTCCCCTTCGAACTGTCCTGGATAAACTGAAATTCTTGTTTCTATTCGTTTTGGAACTTGCAAGAGTATTTCATCATTTTGCTCGTCGACGGTGTAATATATTGGGTTGGAGTCAATAACCAGGCGAGGTGATAAAGTTACGTCTCTTTACTGTGGGCTTCAGAACAGACTCCCTCACTTGCCGTCAGGTGCGCAACACCACGTAAATTGTTGGCCAAATTGGCCAATCAAAAAGCAACCCCATAACGCTATAGCCAACATTCACCAGGAGATGGCAACAGACAACATAGAATCACTCTATTACAGACGGCGTCAACATGGCAAGTATGCTTTTGGTAGCCATCCACAAGCTTCTGGTTGAATTTTTGACCACTCCTCTTGACAAAAGTGGTGCAGATCAGCTAAATGTGTTGGTTTTCTGACATGGACTTGCTTCTTCAGCATTGTACACATGTTTAAGTCAGGACTTTGGGAAGGCCATTTTAAAACCTTAATTCTAACCTGATGTAGCCATTCCTTTACCACTTTTGACATGTGTCCTGAAGGAATCAATAAAATACTATCCATCTATCTATCCATCTATGTGTTTGGGGTCATTGTCCTGTTGGAACACCCAACTGCGCCCAAGACCCAATCTCCACTCTGATGATTTTAGGTTGTCCTGAAGAATTTGGATATAATCCTCCTTTTTCATTGTCCCATTTACTCTCTGTAAAACACCAGTTCCATTGGTAGCGAAACAGGTCCAGAGCATAATACTACCACCACCATGCTTGACGTTAGGCATGGTGTTCCTGGGATTAAAGGCCTGACCTTTTCTCCTCCAAATATATTGCTGGGTATTGTGGCCAAACAGCTCAATTTGTGTTTCATCTGACATCACATGGACAAAGATAAGAATTCTGGAGGAAAGTTCTGTGGCCAGATGAAACAAAGATTGATCTTAAACGTGTGGACAATGCTGAAGAAACAAGTCCATGTCAGAAAACCAACACATTTAGCTCATCTGCTCCAATTTTTTCAAGGGGAGTGGTCAAAAATTAAACCAGAAGCTTGTGGATGGCTACCAAAAGTGCCTTATTGCAGTGAAACTTGCCAAGGGACTTAAAGGCCCACTGAAACCCACTACTACTGTACACGCCTTTAGCAACAGAAACACAGCCGGTGTTTCCTTGTTTACATTCCCGAAAGCTAATGGTGAAGATTTACTATGGAACAGAGCGGTCAAGCGAACATGGTTCCCTACCACATGTCAACCGCCAGGTTTCGGTGAGAAAATGGTGGTATTAAGTCGGCTCTTACCATAGTTATGAGCGGAGAGCTTGTGTCGTACCTCGCCTCCTGCAGCTGCGGACTCTCTTGCCTCCTCCCAACGGCAGCCCCCAACCGTCGGATGCTTCCACCGTGGAGGAGCGAAAAAAACCCTCAGCCCGGCTGCCTTGCCTCGTCAAGAAACGTGGCTTCCATCGCAGACACTGGCGGTCACCACACCTGTGGCCAAACCCCTCCGACTTTTAGGTACGACCATATAATCTCACTAAAACACTAGTAACAAATGGATTTTCCAGAATTATCCTAGTAAATGTGTCTAGTAACATCTGAATCGCTCCCACTGCCCTCGTCTTTTTTTTTTTCTAGTCCTTCACTCTCACTTTCCTCATCCACGAATCTTTCATCTTCGCTCAAATTATTGGGGAAATCGTCGCTTTCTTTGTCCGAATCGTTCTCGCTGCTGGTGGCCATGATTGTAAACAACGTGAGGATGTGAGGAGCTCCACAACCCGTGATGTCACGCGCACATCGTCTGCTACTTCCGGTACAGGCAAGGCTTTTTTATTAGCGAGCAAAAGTTGCGAACTTTATCCTTTCAGCAAAAGTATGGCAATATCGCAAAATGATCAAGTATGACACGTAGAATGGACCTGCTATCCCCGTTTAAATAAGAAAATCTCATTTCAGTAGACCTTTAAGTCAGAGGAAGGCCATTTCAAAACCTTAATTCTAGCTTGATTTAGCCATTCCTTAACTACTTTTGACGTGTGTTTGGGGTCATTGTCTTGTTGGAACACCCAACTGCGCCCAAGACCCAATCTCCACTCTGATGATTTTAGGTTGTCCTGAAGAATTTAGAGATAATCCTCCTTTTTCATTGTCCCATTTAGGCTCTGTAAAACATCAGTTCCATTGGCAGCAAAACAGGCCCAGAGCATAATACTACCACCACCATGCTTGACGGTAAGGTGTGGTGTTCCTGGGATTAAAGGCCTCACCTTTT